>NW_022262108.1:0-25986 GCF_002021735.2 Oncorhynchus kisutch | reverse complement strand
TCACCACAGATTAATGAGAAGGGTGTGAATAACTCACCACAGATTAATGAGAAGGGTGTGAATAACTCACCACAGATTAATGAGAAGGGTGTGGAGTAACTCACCACAGATTAATGAGAAGGGTGTGAGTAACTCACCACAGGTTAATGAGAAGGGTGTGAATAACTCACCACAGATTAATAAGAAAGGGTGTGAATAACTTACCACAGGTTAATGAGAAGGGTGTGTGAATAACTCACCACAGATTAATGAGAAGGGTGTAATAACTCACCACAGGTTAACGAGAAGGGTGTAAATAACTCACCACAGGTTAACGAGAAGGGTGTGAATAACTCACCACAGGTTAATGAGAAGGGTGTAAATAACTCACCACAGGTTAACGAGAAGGGTGTAAATAACTCACCACAGGTTAACGAGAAGGGTGTGAATAACTCACCACAGGTTAATGAGAAGGGTGTGCTTCAAAGGATGCACAGAACTCTGCAATGTTGGGTTGTATTGGAGAGCGTCTCAGTCTTAAATAATTTTCCACACACAGTCTGTGCCTGTATTTAGTTTCATGCTAGTGAGGGCCGAGAATCCACTCTCACATAGGTACGTGGTTGCAAAGGGCATCAGTGTCTTAACAGCGTGATTTGCCAAGGCAGGATACTCTGAGGGCAGCCCTATCCAGAAATCTGGCAGTGGCTTCTGATTAAATTACATTTTCACAGAACTGCTTGTTGCAATTTCGATGAGGCTCCTTCGTTCAGATATCGGTAGGTGGACTGGAGGGGACGAAAGGCATAACGAATCCAATTATTTGTGTCGTCCATTTTGGGAAAGTACCTGCGTAATTGCGCACCCAGCTCATGCAGGTGGTTCGCTATATCACATTTGACATTGTCTGTAAGCTTGAGTTCATTTGCACACAAAAAATCATACAATGATGGAAAGACGTGTGTGTTGTCCTTGTTAATGCTGACAGAGAAGAGCTCCAACTTCTGAATCATAGCCTCAACTTTGTCCCACACATTGAATATAGTTGCGGGGTCCCTGTAATCCTAGATTCAGATCATTCAGGTGAGAAAACATCACCCAGATAAGCCAGTCGTGTGAGAAACTCGTCATCATGCAAGCGGTCAGAGAAGTGGAAATGATGGTCAGTAAAGAAACCTTTAAGCTCTTCTCTCAATTATTTTTTTTTTTGTGAAAGCGTTACATGGTCGCTGCCCATATTGTTGCATAATGCAGAAAATACACGAGAGTTCAGGGGCCTTAATTTAACAAAGTGAACCATTTTCACTGTATTGTCCAAAACGTATTTCAAGCTGTCAGGCATTCCCTTGGCAGCAAGAGCCTCTCGGTGGATGCTGCAGTGTACTCAAGTGGCGTCGGGAGCAACTGCTTGCACGCGCGTTACCAGTCCACTATGTCTCCCTGTCATGGCTTTTGCTCCATCAGTACAGATACCAACATATTGACCACCGAAGTCCATTTGATGGTGTCCAGTACTTTAAAATTATCCTCTCCTGTTGTCCTGGTTTCCAGTGGTTTGCAGAAGAGGATGTCTTCCTTAATTGACCCCCCATAAACGTAACAGACATATACCAGGAGCTGTGCCAGGCCCTCCACGTCTGTTAACTCATCCAGCTGTAAAGCATAGAATTCACTGGCTTGTATGTGAAGCAGTAATTGTATCAAAACATCTCCTGCCATGTCACTGATGGGTCGTGAAACAGTGTTGTTTGATGGAGGCATTGTCTGTATAGTTTTTGGGGGCCTTTCCCCCCCAGCATTGTCCCAGCCATATCCGCAGCAGCAGGAAGAATTAAGTCCTTCACAATAGTATGGGGCTTGTCTGTCTTAGCCACTCAGTAGCTCACCATATAAGACGCTCACCATGAACCCGGTCGAACATTTCTGGAAAGACCTGAAAATAGCTGTGCAGCGACGCTCCCCATCCAATCTGACAGAGCTTGAGAGGATCTGCAGAGAAGAATGGGAGAAACTCCCCAAATACAGGTGTGTCAAGCGTGTTGCGTCATACCCAAGAAGACTCGAGGCTGTAATCGCTGCCAAAGAGGCTTCAACAAAGTACTGAGTAAAGGGTCTGAATACTTATGTATATGTGATATGTCTGTTTTTGTTTTTAATAAATTAGCAAAAATGGCACAACATTTTTTTAAATCAATTTTATAATAAGGCTGTAATGTAACAAAATGTGGGGGGAAAAAATCAAGGGGTCTGAAGAGTTGCCGAATGCTCTGTAGGCAATATATATATATAAATAAATAAATAGAAGGTAAATATTAAGATCATACAGTGGACACCTAAGGCTATAGGTCTATGCATGCAATGCCCTGATACATTTAGTGCTGAAATCTCTGACAGCTGAACTGTGAGGTGTGTCATGAATGAGCCTAGTTAGTATGACCTGGTGACTCCTCCCTCCAGTCTCCAGACAGAGTCATGGTAACACTGAGACAAGGAAGAGGACCTGGTGACTCCTCCCTCCAGTCTCCAGACAGAGTCATGGTAACACTGAGACAAGGACGAGGACCTGGTGACTCCTCCCTCCAGTCTCCAGACAGAGTCATGGTAACACTGAGACAAGGAAGAGGACCTGGTGACTCCTCCCTCCAGTCTCCAGACAGAGTCATGGTAACACTGAGACAAGGAAGAGGACCTGGTGACTCCTCCCTCCAGTCTCCAGACAGAGTCATGGTAACACTGAGACAAGGAAGAGGACCTGGTGACTCCTCCCTCCAGTCTCCAGACAGAGTCATGGTAACACTGAGACAAGGAAGAGGACCTGGTGACTCCTCCCTCCAGACTCCAGACAGAGTCATGGTAACACTGAGACAAGGAAGAGGACCTGGTGACTCCTCCCTCCAGTCTCCAGACAGAGTCATGGTAACACTGAGACAACGAAGAGGACCTGGTGACTCCTCCCTCCAGTCTCCAGACAGAGTCATGGTAACACTGAGACAAGGAAGAGGACCTGGTGACTCCTCCCTCCAGTCTCCAGACAGAGTCATGGTAACACTGAGACAAGGACGAGGACCTGGTGACTCCTCCCTCCAGTCTCCAGACAGAGTCATGGTAACACTGAGACAAGGAAGAGGACCTGGTGACTCCTCCCTCCAGTCTCCAGACAGAGTCATGGTAACACTGAGACAAGGAAGAGGACCTGGTGACTCCTCCCTCCAGTCTCCAGACAGAGTCATGGTAACACTGAGACAAGGAAGAGGACCTGTTGACTCCTCCCTCCAGTCTCCAGACAGAGTCATGGTAACACTGAGACAAGGAAGAGGACCTGTTGACTCCTCCCTCCAGTCTCCAGACAGAGTCATGGTAACACTGAGACAAGGAAGAGGACCTGGTGACTCCTCCCTCCAGTCTCCAGACAGAGTCATGGTAACACTGAGACAAGGAAGAGGACCTGGTGACTCCTCCCTCCAGTCTCCAGACAGAGTCATGGTAACACTGAGACAAGGAAGAGGACCTGGTGACTCCTCCCTCCAGTCTCCAGACAGAGTCATGGTAACACTGAGACAAGGACGAGGACCTGGTGACTCCTCCCTCCAGTCTCCAGACAGAGTCATGGTAACACTGAGACAAGGAAGAGGACCTGGTGACTCCTCCCTCCAGTCTCCAGACAGAGTCATGGTAACACTGAGACAAGGAAGAGGACCTGGTGACTCCTCCCTCCAGTCTCCAGACAGAGTCATGGTAACACTGAGACAAGGAAGAGGACCTGGTGACTCCTCCCTCCAGTCTCCAGACAGAGTCATGGTAACACTGAGACAAGGAAGAGGACCTGGTGACTCCTCCCTCCAGACTCCAGACAGAGTCATGGTAACACTGAGACAAGGAAGAGGACCTGGTGACTCCTCCCTCCAGTCTCCAGACAGAGTCATGGTAACACTGAGACAACGAAGAGGACCTGGTGACTCCTCCCTCCAGTCTCCAGACAGAGTCATGGTAACACTGAGACAAGGAAGAGGACCTGGTGACTCCTCCCTCCAGTCTCCAGACAGAGTCATGGTAACACTGAGACAAGGACGAGGACCTGGTGACTCCTCCCTCCAGTCTCCAGACAGAGTCATGGTAACACTGAGACAAGGAAGAGGACCTGGTGACTCCTCCCTCCAGTCTCCAGACAGAGTCATGGTAACACTGAGACAAGGAAGAGGACCTGGTGACTCCTCCCTCCAGTCTCCAGACAGAGTCATGGTAACACTGAGACAAGGAAGAGGACCTGTTGACTCCTCCCTCCAGTCTCCAGACAGAGTCATGGTAACACTGAGACAAGGAAGAGGACCTGTTGACTCCTCCCTCCAGTCTCCAGACAGAGTCATGGTAACACTGAGACAAGGAAGAGGACCTGGTGACTCCTCCCTCCAGTCTCCAGACAGAGTCATGGTAACACTGAGACAAGGAAGAGGACCTGGTGACTCCTCCCTCCAGTCTCCAGACAGAGTCATGGTAACACTGAGACAAGGAAGAGGACCTGGTGACTCCTCCCTCCAGTCTTCAGACAGAGTCATGGTAACACTGAGACAAGGACGAGGACCTGGTGACTCCTCCCTCCAGTCTCCAGACAGAGTCATGGTAACACTGAGACAAGGAAGAGGACCTGTTGACTCCTCCCTCCAGTCTCCAGACAGAGTCATGGTGAACCTGGGACAAGGAAGAGGACCTGTTGACTCCTCCCTCCAGTCTCCAGACAGAGTCATGGTAACACTGAGACAAGGAAGAGGACCTGGTGACTCCTCCCTCCAGTCTCCAGACAGAGTCATGGTAACACTGAGACAAGGAAGAGGACCTGTTGACTCCGACCCCAAACAGTCTCCAGACAGAGTCATGGTAACACTGAGACAAGGAAGAGGACCTGTTGACTCCTCCCTCCAGTCTCCAGACAGAGTCATGGTAACACTGAGACAAGGAAGAGGACCTGGTGACTCCTCCCTCCAGTCTCTAGACAGAGTCATGGTAACACTGAGACAAGGAAGAAGAAGCAGAAGAAGGACAGGAAAAGGCCACAGACAGTTGGGGAGCAACAGAACCCAGTTAAAGGCAGAGAGGAGAAGCCTCAACCACAGACAGTTGGGGAGCAACAGAACCCAGTTAAAGGCAGAGAGGAGAAGCCTCAGCCACAGACAGTTGGGGAGCAACAGAACCCAGTTAAAGGCAGAGAGGAAGTGATTGGTGACTCCTCCCTCCACCTGATTGGTGCAGGTAGACTATGCAGATGATCCACTGCTGGAGGGCGGAGGTTCCTTTCTGGCCACACCCTGTAAGATCTCAACGCTGGGATGGAGTTGGTACAGTTGCCTGATGGCACGTGAGACATGAAGCAGATGACGTCACGGATTGTCATCACCTACGAAGGAACCACTGTGTTTATCTGACTCTGTGTAGACGTCACGGATTGTCATCACCTGCGAAGGAACCACTGTGTTTATCTGACTCTGTGTAGACGTCACGGATTGTCATCACCTACGAAGGAACCACTGTGTTTATCTGACTCTGTGTAGACATCACGTGTAAAGGAACCACTGTGTTTATCTGACTCTGTGTAGACGTCACGTGTAAAGGAACCACTGTGTTTATCTGACTCTGTGTAGACGTCACGTGTAAAGGAACCACTGTGTTTATCTGACTCTGTGTAGACGTCACATGTAAAGGAACCACTGTGTTTATCTCACGTGTCAGGTTGAGGATGTCTTGTGTGGCTGTAGTCAAAAGAGGCCATGGGCTTGGGGAATTCAGGAGTAGAAAAACCAATGTAAAAGATGGGGAGAGGAGCGGAGATTCTGG
Organism: Oncorhynchus kisutch; assembly: GCF_002021735.2. Classification (NCBI taxonomy): domain Eukaryota; kingdom Metazoa; phylum Chordata; class Actinopteri; order Salmoniformes; family Salmonidae; genus Oncorhynchus; species Oncorhynchus kisutch. The sequence goes on along the minus strand of NW_022262108.1, from coordinate 20,181 downwards.
GGAACACAGATCAGGAGCTGACTGATGTGTTAGAAGTTAGAAGACTCTTGAGGTAAGAACAGAACTCAATTACTATTGTTAGAAGTTAGAAGACTCTTGAGGTAAGAACAGAACTCAATTACTATTGTTAGAAGTCTCTTGAGGTAAGAACAGAACTTAATTACTATTGTTAGAAGTTAGAAGACTCTTGAGGTAAGAACAGAACTCAATTACTATTGTTAGAAGTCTCTTGAGGTAAGAACAGAACTTAATTACTATTGTTAGAAGTTAGAAGACTCTTGAGGTAAGAACAGAACTCAATTACTATTGTTAGAAGTCTCTTGAGGTAAGAACAGAACTTAATTACTATTGTTAGAAGTTAGAAGACTCTTGAGGTAAGAACAGAACTTAATTACTATTGTTAGAAGCTACTGAATTGTAATTGCAATATAAAAAATACAAAATAAACTATAAATTCCAACAGTTGTGGAACTAAAAGAGAAGTGTTACTGGGTTTCATTGACTAGTTAAATGATTTGTTGAATAAAGTGTAGAAGAAGAAGAGTAGCATTATAACAACTACAGACTCAGGGGCTTCACCTTAGGTGTCCTGCAGCGAGTCCATATTGTGGGCTCCAGCAGGAAACCACAGGGGAGCTCGAGGGTAACTGTGTGAAGAGCACTGAGTAGGCTGTAGTTTGTCCTTACTCAGATGAAGTGCTGAACCCCTGCTTTCAGTTAAGAATGTATTTCAATAAATTTGTTTTAGCTGAAACCCTATAACCGGTATTTGGCGAGTGTGACTCACCAGTGAGTGTGTTGTCCGGTCAACTAGAAACGCTAGCAGGAGTGTCTGAGACTATGCCGCGCGCACACAAATAACCTAGTATAACGCCACGGTTGAACGTATCCTGCGTGAAATACGAGATAACACGCAGTAAGAACTGGGCCACGCTAAAATAGCGCCCGAGCGGACGATAAATAAATATCGGATTACTCTTTGGTGTTGTACACAGAAATAACCCCCGCTGACGGGTAGTATACCGTGTCACCAACTACCCGGTGAAATGTTTCCAGTAGGAAGGAGTGAACTAACCTCTGTGGCAAGCAGATATGTACCAAGAGGGGTGACCCGGGTTGATAAAGTGAAGCCCAGGGCTCCATTGCTAACTCAGCCTCCGGTAGGAAGACCGAGAGGCCCCCCTCACCAGGAAAGAGGCTCATACTGCGGTCAAGAGAAGATCCACAGGCAAAGACCATCCGCGCGGCAGTGGACCCAGTAGGACGTCTGGGAGGCGGCCAGTACTAGTCACCACGACAGGAGGACAATTCATGTTTTAGGAAAGTAGTCTTTTTATATATATAAAGTTTTGCCTATGCTACACATTAAAACACAAGGAATAGTGTTTTTGTAATTTGTTATAGGTGGTTTTTAAGAACATGTAAATGGGGCTTCTTTGGCCAACATCCCTCGTTTATTGATGGCGCTGGCTGCGCCAGGTTAGGTCTGAATGCTTATGACCGTTACATTTCTAAAATGTCCGGCAAATTCCCTGTCGTGATGTCCGGCGCCTACTTTTCCTAAAGGAAACTCTGAAATTGCATATTGTTTTTATTACGATTTTAGAATATTCTCGTGAAAAACCTGTCACCAAAACCTGGACATGGCTGTTCATATGGTGGTTAATGTACCACTGATTAAACGTTGTCATAAAAAGGCCCGTGGCAAAGCTGCGGGAGCATATCAGACTCAATTTAACTTCAAAGTTGTTGTTTTTCCTTTCTCAAGCCTAATCAGAGACATTTTCTGGAACAGTTATATCCGGGTACTGGCCACCAAAATCGGGGACGTCTGGTCACCCTAGAATTAAGATTGAATGGTCTATTTAAGAAATAAGGTCCGAAGGGGCATGGTATATGGCAAATTTACCACGGTTAAATACTATAGTATATAGTATATAGTTATTAGCTGTGGTATATCGGTTAAATACTGTAGTATATAGTTATTAGCTGTGGTATATTGGTTAAATACTGTAGTATATAGTATTTAGTTATTAGCTGTGGTATATCGGTTAAATACTGTAGTATATAGTTATTAGCTGTGGTATATCGGTTAAATACTGTAGTATATAGTTATTAGCTATTAGCTGTGGTATATCGGTTAAATACTGTAGTATATAGTTATTAGCTGTGGTATATCGGTTAAATACTGTAGTATATAGTTATTAGCTGTGGTATATCGGTTAAATACTGTAGTATATAGTTATTAGTTATTAGCTGTGGTATATCGGTTAAATACTGTAGTATATAGTTATTAGCTGTGGTATATCGGTTAAATACTGTAGTATATAGTTATTAGTTATTAGCTGTGGTATATCGGTTAAATACTGTAGTATATAGTTATTAGCTGTGGTATATTGGTTAAATACTGTAGTATATAGTTATTAGCTGTGGTATATCGGTTAAATACTGTAGTATATAGTTATTAGCTGTGGTATATCGGTTAAATACTGTAGTATATAGTTATTAGCTGTGCTATATCAGTTAAATACTGTAGTATATAGTTATTAGCTGTGGTATATTGGTTAAATACTGTAGTATATAGTTATTAGCTGTGGTATATCGGTTAAATACTGTAGTATATAGTTATTAGCTGTGGTATATTGGTTAAATACTATAGTATATAGTTATTAGCTGTGGTATATTGGTTAAATACTGTAGTATATAGTTATTAGCTGTGGTATATCGGTTAAATACTGTAGTATATAGTATATAGTTATTAGCTGTGGTATATCGGTTAAATACTGTAGTATATAGTATATAGTTATTAGCTGTGGTATATTGGTTAAATACTGTAGTATATAGTATATAGTTATTAGCTGTGGTATATCGGTTAAATACTGTAGTATATAGTTATTAGCTGTGGTATATCGGTTAAATACTGTAGTATATAGTATATAGTTATTAGCTGTGGTATATCGGTTAAATACTGTAGTATATAGTTATTAGCTGTGGTATATCGGTTAAATACTGTAGTATATAGTTATTAGCTGTGGTATATCAGTTAAATACTGTAGTATATAGTATATAGTTATTAGCTGTGGTATATCGGTTAAATACTGTAGTATATAGTTATTAGCTGTGGTATATTGGTTAAATACTGTAGTATATAGTTATTAGCTGTGGTATATCAGTGAAATACTGTAGTATATAGTATATAGTTATTAGCTGTGGTATATCGGTTAAATACTGTAGTATATAGTTATTAGCTGTGGTATATTGGTTAAATACTGTAGTATATAGTATTTAGTTATTAGCTGTGGTATATCGGTTAAATACTGTAGTATATAGTTATTAGCTGTGGTATATCGGTTAAATACTGTAGTATATAGTTATTAGCTATTAGCTGTGGTATATCGGTTAAATACTGTAGTATATAGTTATTAGCTGTGGTATATCGGTTAAATACTGTAGTATATAGTTATTAGTTATTAGCTGTGGTATATCGGTTAAATACTGTAGTATATAGTTATTAGTTATTAGCTGTGGTATATCGGTTAAATACTGTAGTATATAGTTATTAGCTGTGGTATATCGGTTAAATACTGTAGTATATAGTATATAGTTATTAGCTGTGGTATATCAGTTAAATACTGTAGTATATAGTTATTAGCTGTGGTATATCGGTTAAATACTGTAGTATATAGTTATTAGTTATTAGCTGTGGTATATCGGTTAAATACTGTAGTATATAGTATATAGTTATTAGCTGTGGTATATCGGTTAAATACTGTAGTATATAGTTATTAGCTGTGCTATATCAGTTAAATACTGTAGTATATAGTTATTAGCTGTGGTATATTGGTTAAATACTGTAGTATATAGTTATTAGCTGTGGTATATCGGTTAAATACTGTAGTATATAGTTATTAGCTGTGGTATATTGGTTAAATACTATAGTATATAGTTATTAGCTGTGGTATATTGGTTAAATACTGTAGTATATAGTTATTAGCTGTGGTATATCGGTTAAATACTGTAGTATATAGTATATAGTTATTAGCTGTGGTATATCGGTTAAATACTGTAGTATATAGTATATAGTTATTAGCTGTGGTATATTGGTTAAATACTGTAGTATATAGTATATAGTTATTAGCTGTGGTATATCGGTTAAATACTGTAGTATATAGTTATTAGCTGTGGTATATCGGTTAAATACTGTAGTATATAGTATATAGTTATTAGCTGTGGTATATCGGTTAAATACTGTAGTATATAGTTATTAGCTGTGGTATATCGGTTAAATACTGTAGTATATAGTTATTAGCTGTGGTATATCAGTTAAATACTGTAGTATATAGTATATAGTTATTAGCTGTGGTATATCGGTTAAATACTGTAGTATATAGTTATTAGCTGTGGTATATTGGTTAAATACTGTAGTATATAGTTATTAGCTGTGGTATATCAGTGAAATACTGTAGTATATAGTTATTAGTTATTAGCTGTGGTATATCGGTTAAATACTGTAGTATATAGTTATTAGCTGTGGTATATCGGTTAAATACTGTAGTATATAGTATATAGTTATTAGCTGTGGTATATCGGTTAAATACTGTAGTATATAGTTATTAGTTATTAGCTGTGGTATATTGGTTAAATACTGTAGTATATAGTTATTAGTTATTAGCTGTGGTATATCGGTTAAATACTGTAGTATATAGTTATTAGTTATTAGCTGTGGTATATCGGTTAAATACTGTAGTATATAGTTATTAGTTATTAGCTGTGGTATATCGGTTAAATACTGTAGTATATAGTTATTAGTTATTAGCTGTGGTATATCGGTTAAATACTGTAGTATATAGTTATTAGCTGTGGTATATCGGTTAAATACTGTAGTATATAGTATATAGTTATTAGCTGTGGTATATCAGTTAAATACTGTAGTATATAGTTATTAGCTGTGGTATATCGGTTAAATACTGTAGTATATAGTTATTAGTTATTAGCTGTGGTATATCGGTTAAATACTGTAGTATATAGTATATAGTTATTAGCTGTGGTATATCGGTTAAATACTGTAGTATATAGGTATTAGCTGTGCTATATCAGTTAAATACTGTAGTATATAGTTATTAGCTGTGGTATATTGGTTAAATACTGTAGTATATAGTTATTAGCTGTGGTATATCGGTTAAATACTGTAGTATATAGTTATTAGCTGTGGTATATTGGTTAAATACTATAGTATATAGTTATTAGCTGTGGTATATTGGTTAAATACTGTAGTATATAGTTATTAGCTGTGGTATATCGGTTAAATACTGTAGTATATAGTATATAGTTATTAGCTGTGGTATATCGGTTAAATACTGTAGTATATAGTATATAGTTATTAGCTGTGGTATATTGGTTAAATACTGTAGTATATAGTATATAGTTATTAGCTGTGGTATATCGGTTAAATACTGTAGTATATAGTTATTAGCTGTGGTATATCGGTTAAATACTGTAGTATATAGTATATAGTTATTAGCTGTGGTATATCGGTTAAATACTGTAGTATATAGTTATTAGCTGTGGTATATCGGTTAAATACTGTAGTATATAGTTATTAGCTGTGGTATATCAGTTAAATACTGTAGTATATAGTATATAGTTATTAGCTGTGGTATATCGGTTAAATACTGTAGTATATAGTTATTAGCTGTGGTATATTGGTTAAATACTGTAGTATATAGTTATTAGCTGTGGTATATCAGTGAAATACTGTAGTATATAGTTATTAGTTATTAGCTGTGGTATATCGGTTAAATACTGTAGTATATAGTTATTAGCTGTGGTATATCGGTTAAATACTGTAGTATATAGTATATAGTTATTAGCTGTGGTATATCGGTTAAATACTGTAGTATATAGTTATTAGTTATTAGCTGTGGTATATTGGTTAAATACTGTAGTATATAGTTATTAGTTATTAGCTGTGGTATATCGGTTAAATACTGTAGTATATAGTTATTAGTTATTAGCTGTGGTATATCGGTTAAATACTGTAGTATATAGTTATTAGTTATTAGCTGTGGTATATCGGTTAAATACTGTAGTATATAGTTATTAGTTATTAGCTGTGGTATATCGGTTAAATACTGTAGTATATAGTTATTAGCTGTGGTATATCGGTTAAATACTGTAGTATATAGTATATAGTTATTAGCTGTGGTATATCAGTTAAATACTGTAGTATATAGTTATTAGCTGTGGTATATCGGTTAAATACTGTAGTATATAGTTATTAGTTATTAGCTGTGGTATATCGGTTAAATACTGTAGTATATAGTATATAGTTATTAGCTGTGGTATATTGGTTAAATACTGTAGTATATAGTTATTAGTTATTAGCTGTGGTATATTGGTTAAATACTGTAGTATATAGTTATTAGCTGTGGTATATCGGTTAAATACTGTAGTATATAGTTATTAGCTGTGGTATATCGGTTAAATACTGTAGTATATAGTTATTAGCTGTGGTATATTGGTTAAATACTGTAGTATATAGTTATTAGCTGTGGTATATCGGTTAAATACTGTAGTATATAGTTATTAGTTATTAGCTGTGGTATATCGGTTAAATACTGTAGTATATAGTTATTAGCTGTGGTATATTGGTTAAATACTGTAGTATATAGTATATAGTTATTAGCTGTGGTATATCGGTTAAATACTGTAGTATATAGTTATTAGCTGTGGTATATTGGTTAAATACTGTAGTATATAGTTATTAGTTATTAGCTGTGGTATATCGGTTAAATACTGTAGTATATAGTTATTAGTTATTAGCTGTGGTATATCGGTTAAATACTGTAGTATATAGTTATTAGCTGTGGTATATCGGTTAAATACTGTAGTATATAGTTATTAGTTATTAGCTGTGGTATATCGGTTAAATCACGGTACTCCATTCTGCTTGTTTGTTTTATCTGTTGGCCCCGTTGCCTAGTCTACGCCATTTTACCTGCTGTTGTTGTGCTAGCTGATTAGCTGTTGTCTCACCTACTGTTTTAGCTAGCTTTCCCAATTCAACACCTGTGATTACTGTATGCCTCGCTGTATGTCTCTCTCAAATGTCAATATGCCTTGTATACTGTTGTTCAGGTTAGTTATCATTGTTTTAGTTCACAATGGAGCCCCTAGTTCCACTCTTCATACCCCTGATAACTCCTTTGTCCCACCTCCCACACATGCGGTGACCTCACCCATTACTACCAGCATGTCCAGAGATACAACCTCTCTCATCATCACCCAGTGCCTGGGCTTACCTCCGCTGTACCCGCACCCCACCATACCCCTGTCTGCGCATTATGCCCTGAATATATTCTACCATGCCCAGAAACCTGCTCCTCTTATTCTCTGTCCCCAACGCTCTAGGCGACCAGTTTTGATAGCCTTTAGCCGCACCCTCATACTACTCCTTCTCTGTTCCGCGGGTGATGTGGAGGTAAACCCAGGCCCTGCATGTCCCCAGGCACCCTCATTTGTTGACTTCTGTGTTCGAAAAAGCCTTGGTTTCATGCATGTCAACATCAGAAGCCTCCTCCCTAAGTTTGTCTTACTCACTGCTTTAGCACACTCTGCTAACCCTGATGTCCTTGCTGTGTCTGAATCCTGGCTCAGGAAGGCCACCAAAAATTCAGAGATTTCCATACCCAACTATAACATCTTCCGTCAAGATAGAACTGCCAAAGGGAGGAGTTGCAGTTTACTGCAGAGATAGCCTGCAAAGTAATGTCATACTTTCCAGGTCCATACCCAAACAGTTCGAACTACTAATTTTGAAAATTACTCTCTCCAGAAATAAGTCTCTCACGGTTGCCGCCTGCTACCGACCCCCCTCAGCTCCCAGCTGTGCCCTGGACACCATTTGTGAATTGATCGCCCCCCATCTAGCTTCAGAGTTTGTTCTGTTAGGTGACCTAAACTGGGATATGCTTAACACCCCGCCAGTCCTACAATCTAAGCTAGATGCCCTCAATCTCACACAAATCATCAAGGAACCCACCAGGTACAACCCTAACTCTGTAAACAAGGGCACCCTCATAGACGTCATCCTGACCAACTGGCCCTCCAAATACACCTCCGCTGTCTTCAACCAGGATCTCAGCGATCACTGCCTCATTGCCTGTATCCGCTACGGAGCCGCAGTCAAACGACCACCCCTCATCACTGTCAAACGCTCCCTAAAACACTTCTGTGAGCAGGCCTTTCTAATCGACCTGGCCCGGGTATCCTGGAAGGACATTGACCTCATCCCGTCAGTTGAGGATGCCTGGTCATTCTTTAAAAGTAACTTCCTCACCATTTTAGATAAGCATGCTCCGTTCAAAAAATGCAGAACTAAGAACAGATACAGCCCTTGGTTCACCCCAGACCTGACTGCCCTCGACCAGCACAAAAACATCCTGTGGCGGACTGCAATAGCATCGAATAGTCCCCGTGATATGCAACTGTTCAGGGAAGTCCGGAACCAATACACGCAGTCAGTCAGGAAAGCTAAGGCCAGCTTCTTCAGGCAGAAGTTTGCATCCTGTAGCTCCAACTCCAAAAAGTTCTGGGACACTGTGAAGTCCATGGAGAACAAGAGCACCTCCTCCCAGCTGCCCACTGCACTGAGGCTAGGTAACACGGTCACCACTGATAAATCCATGATTATCGAAAACTTCAATAAGCATTTCTCAACGGCTGGCCATGCCTTCCGCCTGGCTACTTCAACCTCGGCCAACAGCTCCGCCCCCCCGCAGCTCCTCGCCCAAGCCTCTCCAGGTTCTCCTTTACCCAAATCCAGATAGCAGATGTTCTGAAAGAGCTGCAAAACCTGGACCCGTACAAATCAGCTGGGCTTGACAATCTGGACCCTCTATTTCTGAAACTATCTGCCACCATTGTCGCAACCCCTATTACCAGCCTGTTCAACCTCTCTTTCATCTCGTCTGAGATCCCCAAGGATTGGAAAGCTGCCGCAGTCATCCCCCTCTTCAAAGGGGGAGACACCCTGGACCCAAACTGTTACAGACCTATATCCATCCTGCCCTGCCTATCTAAGGTCTTCGAAAGCCAAGTCAACAAACAGGTCACTGACCATCTCGAATCCCACCGTACCTTCTCCGCTGTGCAATCTGGTTTCCGAGCCGGTCATGGGTGCACCTCAGCCACACTCAAGGTACTAAACGATATCATAACCGCCATCGATAAAAGACAGTACTGTGCAGCCGTCTTCATCGACCTTGCCAAGGCTTTCGACTCTGTCAATCACCATATTCTTATCGGCAGACTCAGTAGCCTCGGTTTTTCGGATGACTGCCTTGCCTGGTTCACCAATTACTTTGCAGACAGAGTTCAGTGTGTCAAATCGGAGGGCATGCTGTCCGGTCCTCTGGCAGTCTCTATGGGGGTGCCACAGGGTTCAATTCTCGGGCCGACTCTTTTCTCTGTGTATATCAATGATGTTGCTCTTGCTGCGGGCGATTCCCTGATCCACCTCTACGCAGACGACACCATTCTATATACTTTCGGCCCGTCTTTGGACACTGTGCTATCTAACCTCCAAACAAGCTTCAATGCCATACAACACTCCTTCCGTGGCCTCCAACTGCTCTTAAACGCTAGTAAAACCAAATGCATGCTTTTCAACCGGTCGCTGCCTGCACCTGCATGCCCGACTAGCATCACCACCCTGGATGGTTCCGACCTAGAATATGTGGACGTCTATAAGTACCTAGGTGTCTGGCTAGACTGCAAACTCTCCTTCCAGACTCATATCAAACATCTCCAATCGAAAATCAAATCAAGAGTCGGCTTTCTATTCCGCAACAAAGCCTCCTTCACTCACGCCGCCAAGCTTACCCTAGTAAAACTGACTATCCTACCGATCCTCGACTTCGGCGATGTCATCTACAAAATGGCTTCCAACACTCTACTCAGCAAACTGGATGCAGTCTATCACAGTGCCATCCGTTTTGTCACTAAAGCACCTTATACCACCCACCACTGCGACTTGTATGCTCTAGTCGGCTGGCCCTCGCTACATATTCGTCGCCAGACCCACTGGCTCCAGGTCATCTACAAGTCCATGCTAGGTAAAGCTCCGCCTTATCTCAGCTCACTGGTCACGATGGCAACACCCATCCGTAGCACGCGCTCCAGCAGGTGTATCTCACTGATCATCCCTAAAGCCAACACCTCATTTGGCCGCCTTTCGTTCCAGTACTCTGCTGCCTGTGACTGGAACGAATTGCAAAAATCGCTGAAGTTGGAGACTTTTATCTCCCTCACCAACTTCAAACATCAGCTATCTGAGCAGCTAACCGATCGCTGCAGCTGTACATAGTCTATTGGTAAATAGCCCACCCTTTTCACCTACCTCATCCCCATACTGTTTTTATTTATTTACTTTTCTGCTCTTCTGCACACCAATATCTCTACCTGTACATGACCATCTGATCATTTATCACTCCAGTGTTAATCTGCAAAATTGTAATTATTTGCCTACCTCCTCATGCCTTTTGCACACATTGTATATAGACCCCCCCTTTGTTTTCTACTGTGTTATTGACTTGTTAATTGTTTACTCCATGTGTAACTCTTTGTTGTATGCTCACACTGCTATGCTTTATCTTGGCCAGGTCGCAGTTGCAAATGAGAACTTGTTCTCAACTAGCCTACCTGGTTAAATAAAGGTGAAATAAAAAATAAATAAAATAAAAAATTTATGTCTCTATTATATTTTGACAGATCGGTGATCTACTAGTCTCTATTAAAAACAGACCAGCTAGATCTACTGTCTCTATTATATTATGACAGACCAGCTAGATCTACTGTCTCTATTAATTATGACAGACCAGCTAGATCTACTGTCTCTATTATATTATGACAGACCAGCTAGATCTACTGTCTCTATTATATTATGACAGACCAGCTAGATCTACTGTCTCTATTATATTATGACAGACCAGCTAGATCTACTGTCTCTATTATATATGACAGACCAGCTAGATCTACTGTCTCTATTATATTACACAGACCAGCTAGATCTACTGTCTCTATTATATTATGACAGACCAGCTAGATCTACTGTCTCTATTATATTTGACAGACCAGCTAGATCTACTGTCTCTATTATAATATGACAGACCAGCTAGATCTACTGTCTCTATTATATTATGACAGACCAGCTAGATCTACTGTCTCTATTATATTATGACAGACCAGCTAGATCTACTGTCTCTATTATATTATGACAGACCAGCTAGATCTACTGTCTCTATTATATTATGACAGACCAGCTAGATCTACTGTCTCTATTATATTATGACAGACCAGCTAGATCTACTGTCTCTATTATATTATGACAGACCAGCTAGATCTACTGTCTCTATTATATTATGACAGACCAGCTAGATCTACTGTCTCTATTATATTATGACAGACCAGCTAGATCTACTGTCTCTATTATATTATGACAGACCAGCTAGATCTACTGTCTCTATTATATTATGACAGACCAGCTAGATCTACTGTCTCTATTATATTATGACAGACCAGCTAGATCTACTGTCTCTATTATATTATGACAGACCAGCTAGATCTACTGTCTCTATTATATATGACAGACCAGCTAGATCTACTGTCTCTATTATATTATGACAGACCAGCTAGATCTACTGTCTCTATTATATTATGACAGACCAGCTAGATCTACTGTCTCTATTATATTATGACAGACCAGCTAGATCTACTGTCTCTATTATATTATGACAGACCAGCTAGATCTACTGTCTCTATTATATTATGACAGACCAGCTAGATCTACTGTCTCTATTATATTATGACAGACCAGCTAGATCTACTGTCTCTATTATATTATGACAGACCAGCTAGATCTACTGTCTCTATTATATTATGACAGACCAGCTAGATCTACTGTCTCTATTATATTATGACAGACCAGCTAGATCTACTGTCTCTATTATATTATGACAGACCAGCTAGATCTACTGTCTCTATTATATTATGACAGACCAGCTAGATCTACTGTCTCTATTATATTATGACAGACCAGCTAGATCTACTGTCTCTATTATATTATGACAGACCAGCTAGATCTACTGTCTCTATTATATTATGACAGACCAGCTAGATCTACTGTCTCTATTATATTATGACAGACCAGCTAGATCTACTGTCTCTATTATATTATGACAGACCAGCTAGATCTACTGTCTCTATTATATTATGACAGACCAGCTAGATCTACTGTCTCTATTATATTATGACAGACCAGCTAGATCTACTGTCTCTATTATATTATGACAGACCAGCTAGATCTACTGTCTCTATTATATTATGACAGACCAGCTAGATCTACTGTCTCTATTATATTATGACAGACCAGCTAGATCTACTGTCTCTATTATATTATGACAGACCAGCTAGATCTACTGTCTCTATTATATTATGACAGACCAGCTAGATCTACTGTCTCTATTATATTATGACAGACCAGCTAGATCTACTGTCTCTATTATATTATGACAGACCAGCTAGATCTACTGTCTCTATTATATTATGACAGACCAGCTAGATCTACTGTCTCTATTATATTATGACAGACCAGCTAGATCTACTGTCTCTATTATATTATGACAGACCAGCTAGATCTACTGTCTCTATTATATTATGACAGACCAGCTAGATCTACTGTCTCTATTATATTATGACAGACCAGCTAGATCTACTGTCTCTATTATATTATGACAGACCAGCTAGATCTACTGTCTCTATTATATTATGACAGACCAGCTAGATCTACTGTCTCTATTATATTATGACAGACCAGCTAGATCTACTGTCTCTATTATATTATGACAGACCAGCTAGATCTACTGTCTCTATTATATTATGACAGACCAGCTAGATCTACTGTCTCTATTATATTATGACAGACCAGCTAGATCTACTGTCTCTATTATATTATGACAGACCAGCTAGATCTACTGTCTCTATTATATTATGACAGACCAGCTAGATCTACTGTCTCTATTATATTATGACAGACCAGCTAGATCTACTGTCTCTATTATATTATGACAGACCAGCTAGATCTACTGTCTCTATTATATTATGACAGACCAGCTAGATCTACTGTCTCTATTATATTATGACAGACCAGCTAGATCTACTGTCTCTATTATATTATGACAGACCAGCTAGATCTACTGTCTCTATTATATTATGACAGACCAGCTAGATCTACTGTCTCTATTATATTATGACAGACCAGCTAGATCTACTGTCTCTATTATATTATGACAGACCAGCTAGATCTACTGTCTCTATTATATTATGACAGACCAGCTAGATCTACTGTCTCTATTATATTATGACAGACCAGCTAGATCTACTGTCTCTATTATATTATGACAGACCAGCTAGATCTACTGTCTCTATTATATTATGACAGACCAGCTAGATCTACTGTCTCTATTATATTATGACAGACCAGCTAGATCTACTGTCTCTATTATATTATGACAGACCAGCTAGATCTACTGTCTCTATTATATTATGACAGACCAGCTAGATCTACTGTCTCTATTATATTATGACAGACCAGCTAGATCTACTGTCTCTATTATATTATGACAGACCAGCTAGATCTACTGTCTCTATTATATTATGACAGACCAGCTAGATCTACTGTCTCTATTATATTATGACAGACCAGCTAGATCTACTGTCTCTATTATATTATGACAGACCAGCTAGATCTACTGTCTCTATTATATTATGACAGACCAGCTAGATCTACTGTCTCTATTATATTATGACAGACCAGCTAGATCTACTGTCTCTATTATATTATGACAGACCAGCTAGATCTACTGTCTCTATTATATTATGACAGACCAGCTAGATCTACTGTCTCTATTATATTATGACAGACCAGCTAGATCTACTGTCTCTATTATATTATGACAGACCAGCTAGATCTACTGTCTCTATTATATTATGACAGACCAGCTAGATCTACTGTCTCTATTATATTATGACAGACCAGCTAGATCTACTGTCTCTATTATATTATGACAGACCAGCTAGATCTACTGTCTCTATTATATTATGACAGACCAGCTAGATCTACTGTCTCTATTATATTATGACAGACCAGCTAGATCTACTGTCTCTATTATATTATGACAGACCAGCTAGATCTACTGTCTCTATTATATTATGACAGACCAGCTAGATCTACTGTCTCTATTATATTATGACAGACCAGCTAGATCTACTGTCTCTATTATATTATGACAGACCAGCTAGATCTACTGTCTCTATTATATTATGACAGACCAGCTAGATCTACTGTCTCTATTATATTATGACAGACCAGCTAGATCTACTGTCTCTATTATATTATGACAGACCAGCTAGATCTACTGTCTCTATTATATTATGACAGACCAGCTAGATCTACTGTCTCTATTATATTATGACAGACCAGCTAGATCTACTGTCTCTATTATATTATGACAGACCAGCTAGATCTACTGTCTCTATTATATTATGACAGACCAGCTAGATCTACTGTCTCTATTATATTATGACAGACCAGCTAGATCTACTGTCTCTATTATATTATGACAGACCAGCTAGATCTACTGTCTCTATTATATTATGACAGACCAGCTAGATCTACTGTCTCTATTATATTATGACAGACCAGCTAGATCTACTGTCTCTATTATATTATGACAGACCAGCTAGATCTACTGTCTCTATTATATTATGACAGACCAGCTAGATCTACTGTCTCTATTATATTATGACAGACCAGCTAGATCTACTGTCTCTATTATATTATGACAGACCAGCTAGATCTACTGTCTCTATTATATTATGACAGACCAGCTAGATCTACTGTCTCTATTATATTATGACAGACCAGCTAGATCTACTGTCTCTATTATATTATGACAGACCAGCTAGATCTACTGTCTCTATTATATTATGACAGACCAGCTAGATCTACTGTCTCTATTATATTATGACAGACCAGCTAGATCTACTGTCTCTATTATATTATGACAGACCAGCTAGATCTACTGTCTCTATTATATTATGACAGACCAGCTAGATCTACTGTCTCTATTATATTATGACAGACCAGCTAGATCTACTGTCTCTATTATATTATGACAGACCAGCTAGATCTACTGTCTCTATTATATTATGACAGACCAGCTAGATCTACTGTCTCTATTATATTATGACAGACCAGCTAGATCTACTGTCTCTATTATATTATGACAGACCAGCTAGATCTACTGTCTCTATTATATTATGACAGACCAGCTAGATCTACTCTCTCTATATATATGACAGACCAGCTAGATCTACTGTCTCTATTATATTATGACAGACCAGCTAGATCTACTGTCTCTATTATATTATGACAGACCAGCTAGATCTACTGTCTCTATTATATTATGACAGACCAGCTAGATCTACTGTCTCTATTATATTATGACAGACCAGCTAGATCTACTGTCTCTATTATATTATGACAGACCAGCTAGATCTACTGTCTCTATTATATTATGACAGACCAGCTAGATCTACTGTCTCTATTATATTATGACAGACCAGCTAGATCTACTGTCTCTATTATATTATGACAGACCAGCTAGATCTACTGTCTCTATTATATTATGACAGACCAGCTAGATCTACTGTCTCTATTATATTATGACAGACCAGCTAGATCTACTGTCTCTATTATATTATGACAGACCAGCTAGATCTACTGTCTCTATTATATTATGACAGACCAGCTAGATCTACTGTCTCTATTATATTATGACAGACCAGCTAGATCTACTGTCTCTATTATATTATGACAGACCAGCTAGATCTACTGTCTCTATTATATTATGACAGACCAGCTAGATCTACTGTCTCTATTATATTATGACAGACCAGCTAGATCTACTGTCTCTATTATATTATGACAGACCAGCTAGATCTACTGTCTCTATTATATTATGACAGACCAGCTAGATCTACTGTCTCTATTATATTATGACAGACCAGCTAGATCTACTGTCTCTATTATATTATGACAGACCAGCTAGATCTACTGTCTCTATTATATTATGACAGACCAGCTAGATCTACTGTCTCTATTATATTATGACAGACCAGCTAGATCTACTGTCTCTATTATATTATGACAGACCAGCTAGATCTACTGTCTCTATTATATTATGACAGACCAGCTAGATCTACTGTCTCTATTATATTATGACAGACCAGCTAGATCTACTGTCTCTATTATATTATGACAGACCAGCTAGATCTACTGTCTCTATTATATTATGACAGACCAGCTAGATCTACTGTCTCTATTATATTATGACAGACCAGCTAGATCTACTGTCTCTATTATATTATGACAGACCAGCTAGATCTACTGTCTCTATTATATTATGACAGACCAGCTAGATCTACTGTCTCTATTATATTATGACAGACCAGCTAGATCTACTGTCTCTATTATATTATGACAGACCAGCTAGATCTACTGTCTCTATTATATTATGACAGACCAGCTAGATCTACTGTCTCTATTATATTATGACAGACCAGCTAGATCTACTGTCTCTATTATATTATGACAGACCAGCTAGATCTACTGTCTCTATTATATTATGACAGACCAGCTAGATCTACTGTCTCTATTATATTATGACAGACCAGCTAGATCTACTGTCTCTATTATATTATGACAGACCAGCTAGATCTACTGTCTCTATTATATTATGACAGACCAGCTAGATCTACTGTCTCTATTATATTATGACAGACCAGCTAGATCTACTGTCTCTATTATATTATGACAGACCAGCTAGATCTACTGTCTCTATTATATTATGACAGACCAGCTAGATCTACTGTCTCTATTATATTATGACAGACCAGCTAGATCTACTGTCTCTATTATATTATGACAGACCAGCTAGATCTACTGTCTCTATTATATTATGACAGACCAGCTAGATCTACTGTCTCTATTATATTATGACAGACCAGCTAGATCTACTGTCTCTATTATATTATGACAGACCAGCTAGATCTACTGTCTCTATTATATTATGACAGACCAGCTAGATCTACTGTCTCTATTATATTATGACAGACCAGCTAGATCTACTGTCTCTATTATATTATGACAGACCAGCTAGATCTACTGTCTCTATTATATATGACAGACCAGCTAGATCTACTGTCTCTATTATATTATGACAGACCAGCTAGATCTACTGTCTCTATTATATTATGACAGACCAGCTAGATCTACTGTCTCTATTATATTATGACAGACCAGCTAGATCTACTGTCTCTATTATATTATGACAGACCAGCTAGATCTACTGTCTCTATTATATTATGACAGACCAGCTAGATCTACTGTCTCTATTATATTATGACAGACCAGCTAGATCTACTGTCTCTATTATATTATGACAGACCAGCTAGATCTACTGTCTCTATTATATTATGACAGACCAGCTAGATCTACTGTCTCTATTATATTATGACAGACCAGCTAGATCTACTGTCTCTATTATATTATGACAGACCAGCTAGATCTACTGTCTCTATTATATTATGACAGACCAGCTAGATCTACTGTCTCTATTATATTATGACAGACCAGCTAGATCTACTGTCTCTATTATATTATGACAGACCAGCTAGATCTACTGTCTCTATTATATTATGACAGACCAGCTAGATCTACTGTCTCTATTATATTATGACAGACCAGCTAGATCTACTGTCTCTATTATATTATGACAGACCAGCTAGATCTACTGTCTCTATTATATTATGACAGACCAGCTAGATCTACTGTCTCTATTATATTATGACAGACCAGCTAGATCTACTGTCTCTATTATATTATGACAGACCAGCTAGATCTACTGTCTCTATTATATTATGACAGACCAGCTAGATCTACTGTCTCTATTATATTATGACAGACCAGCTAGATCTACTGTCTCTATTATATTATGACAGACCAGCTAGATCTACTGTCTCTATTATATTATGACAGACCAGCTAGATCTACTGTCTCTATTATATTATGACAGACCAGCTAGATCTACTGTCTCTATTATATTATGACAGACCAGCTAGATCTACTGTCTCTATTATATTATGACAGACCAGCTAGATCTACTGTCTCTATTATATTATGACAGACCAGCTAGATCTACTGTCTCTATTATATTATGACAGACCAGCTAGATCTACTGTCTCTATTATATTATGACAGACCAGCTAGATCTACTGTCTCTATTATATTATGACAGACCAGCTAGATCTACTGTCTCTATTATATTATGACAGACCAGCTAGATCTACTGTCTCTATTATATTATGACAGACCAGCTAGATCTACTGTCTCTATTATATTATGACAGACCAGCTAGATCTACTGTCTCTATTATATTATGACAGACCAGCTAGATCTACTGTCTCTATTATATTATGACAGACCAGCTAGATCTACTGTCTCTATTATATTATGACAGACCAGCTAGATCTACTGTCTCTATTATATTATGACAGACCAGCTAGATCTACTGTCTCTATTATATTATGACAGACCAGCTAGATCTACTGTCTCTATTATATTATGACAGACCAGCTAGATCTACTGTCTCTATTATATTATGACAGACCAGCTAGATCTACTGTCTCTATTATATTATGACAGACCAGCTAGATCTACTGTCTCTATTATATTATGACAGACCAGCTAGATCTACTGTCTCTATTATATTATGACAGACCAGCTAGATCTACTGTCTCTATTATATTATGACAGACCAGCTAGATCTACTGTCTCTATTATATTATGACAGACCAGCTAGATCTACTGTCTCTATTATATTATGACAGACCAGCTAGATCTACTGTCTCTATTATATTATGACAGACCAGCTAGATCTACTGTCTCTATTATATTATGACAGACCAGCTAGATCTACTGTCTCTATTATATTATGACAGACCAGCTAGATCTACTGTCTCTATTATATTATGACAGACCAGCTAGATCTACTGTCTCTATTATATTATGACAGACCAGCTAGATCTACTGTCTCTATATATTATGACAGACCAGCTAGATCTACTGTCTCTATTATATTATGACAGACCAGCTAGATCTACTGTCTCTATTATATTATGACAGACCAGCTAGATCTACTGTCTCTATTATATTATGACAGACCAGCTAGATCTACTGTCTCTATTTATTATGACAGACCAGCTAGATCTACTGTCTCTATTATTTATGACAGACCAGCTAGATCTACTGTCTCTATTATATTATGACAGACCAGCTAGATCTACTGTCTCTATTATATTATGACAGACCAGCTAGATCTACTGTCTCTATTATATTATGACAGACCAGCTAGATCTACTGTCTCTATTATATTATGACAGACCAGCTAGATCTACTGTCTCTATTATATTTTGACAGACCAGCTAGATCTACTGTCTCTATTATATTATGACAGACCAGCTAGATCTACTGTCTCTATTATATTATGACAGACCAGCTAGATCTACTGTCTCTATATTATTATGACAGACCAGCTAGATCTACTGTCTCTATTATATTATGACAGACCAGCTAGATCTACTGTCTCTATTATATTATGACAGACCAGCTAGATCTACTGTCTCTATTATATTATGACAGACCAGCTAGATCTACTGTCTCTATTATATTATGACAGACCAGCTAGATCTACTGTCTCTATTATATTATGACAGACCAGATCTACTGTCTCTATTATATTATGACAGACCAGCTAGATCTACTGTCTCTATTATATTATGACAGACCAGCTAGATCTACTGTCTCTATTATATTATGACAGACCAGCTAGATCTACTGTCTCTATTATATTATGACAGACCAGTAGATCTACTGTCTCTATTATATTATGACAGACCAGCTAGATCTACTGTCTCTATTATATTATGACAGACCAGCTAGATTACTGTCTCTATTATATTATGACAGACCAGCTAGATCTACTGTCTCTATTATATTATGAC
>NW_022262107.1:0-16428 GCF_002021735.2 Oncorhynchus kisutch | reverse complement strand
GCATATTATTAGTATATTTGGATAGAAAACACTCTGAAGTTTCTAAAACTGTTTGAATCATATCTGTGAGTATAGCAGAACTTATGTAGCAGGCGAAACCCCGAGGACTTAACCGTTCAGAATTTTTTTTTTTTTAGGTCTCTGTCTGTTCACTGAGTTCTCATTGGGAAACGATATTTTCTTAGGAACCGCTTCCACTGGATTTCACCAGTCTTTGGAATTTGGTTGAGGTTATTCCTTTGTGCAATGAAAGTATGGCCATCTAGGAACTGCGTAACACTGTTGAGAGTTGGTCAAGACTTGAAAAGTAGCTTGGTTTGTTGTCTTCCTGTATTGAACACAGATAGACCCGTCTTCAATTTGATCGATTATTAACGTTTAACAATACCTAAAGTTGTATTACAAAGTAGTTTGACATTTTGGCAAAGTTTACAGCAACTTTTGAAATATTTTGTAGTGACATGCACAATTTGGAAGCAGTTTTTCTTCTGGATCAACGCGACAAATAAATGGACATTTTGGACATATATGGACGGAATTAATCGAACAAAAGGACCAATTGTGATGTGTATGGGACATATTGGAGTGCCAACAAAAGAAGCTCGTCAAAGGTAAGGCATGTTTTATATTTTATTTCTGCGTTTTGTGTAGAGCCTGCAGGGTTGAAATATGCTACCCTCTTTGTTTACTGTTGTGCTATCATCAGATAATAGCTTCTTATGCTTTCGCCGAAAAGCCTTTTAAAATCCAACATGTTGGCTGGATTCACAACGAGTGTGGCTTTAATTGAGTGTCTTACATGTGTGATTTAATGGAAGGTTTGGTTTTTATATCATTTTATTTGAATTTGCCGCGCGGCATATTCCCTGGGTTTTGGCCAAGTGGGACGCAAGCGTCCCCTATACCCATAATAATTTTTTTTAAACTGACTGCTAGAACAGCTAAGGCACCATGGATTGATTAGTGTCATGACTGTCCTGTGAGGTTCACAATAGGTCAGATCAGCTTGGCAATGGTTGACAACAACCAGACCTTCTCTCACTAACAGAAGAGACAGTTGACACCCTGTGTAAATCACAGGAGAAGGTGGACTCTTTCTCCCACTACAGTAAAATCCACCAGAGGAATGTCTTTGTAACAGACATTTCCCGTCAAAAACTATACACGGTCAAAAGTGGATACTGGAACAATAATTCTAACATAGGAATGTGGGAATGATCAGTGGGGAGCTATAAAAACTCATGTAATATTGTTTTTTATTTTCTGATGCCATGTCTACGTGTACATACTACCTCAATCAGCCTGACTAACCGTCTGTAGGTAGCGTCGCTACTTTTATAGCCTTGCTACTGTATATAGCCTGTCTTTTTACTGTTGTTTTATTTCTTTACTTACCTATTGTTCACCTAACACCTTTTTTGCACTATTGGTTAGAGCCTGTAAGTAAGCATGTCACTGTAAGGTTGTATTCGGCGCACATGACAAATACACTTTGATTTGATTTAAAAGATTATGGAGGAAATATTGTAACTTGAAAAGTATTTACACTATAGGTATGAAGTCTCCATTACTAACATTGTATATGAAAATGAAAGTATTTTTGTTAAGATATGAATGTGATTTTACGAATCTATTGCCTATAAACTGTGCATAGTAAGTAGCCACGCCCCGAGTGCGGTCAGAGAGCGTCTGACTGACGGAACCGTCCCCTTTGGCAAGATTGCATAAAGGATTGCCAACAGAATGAACATTAGACGAGGAAGGACAGAGTTGCAGCCCACATCTAAAGTGGTTTAAACGCTGAATCTCAGAGACCAGGAAACATGAGGCAGGCACTTTGAACCTCAACAGAGGTGAAGAAAAAACTCACCTTCGTTAGACCTGCTGACATTTGTGTATGCCATAGGACTGTGTGTTTGATTGTAAGTTGTATTCTGTTTAATTTGTTCCCAGGGGGGAAGGGAAAGGCACCTTGTGAGTGCTTAGGCAAGAGGCCTGCGGGCAGAAATATACCGGTAGTATGTCTATGCACACTAGGTAAGACCTGGGCGGACCATCCCTTGTATTTTGGTTAGTGAGGCAGGTGGTGCAGTTTAGGTAAGTTGTGGGTAGGTAAGGTAGGTGCTCTTTAACTTGAACTTTCTTGCTTTGGTTCCTTCCAGCCCCCTTTCCAAAATTACCGTGTGAAGGAAATAAATTCCCTGTAAACTGTCATATATTCTCCTTCAGTGTAGCAGGGTGTTGCGTTCCCTCCTCCAAGAGGCGTGCATAACATCGACTTTGGCTGATTACATGTCCTTCCCTATAAGCGTGCTGAAAGTCAGTTGTCAATTTGTTTACTGTAAAATAGCATTGTATCTTGTTAAACACAATTTTTTCCAAAAGTTTACTAAGGGTTGGTAACAGCCTGATTGGTCGGCTATTTGAGCCAGTAAAGCAGGCTTTATCATTCTTAGGTAGAGGAATGATTTTGGCTGAAGATGGAGCAAATTAGATGTTCTACTATGTTAGATGTTCTACTAGATGACCTACTGTTTTAGGGGCACATTCTCGCTGGCCCCTGATCTCCTTCTAATAGGTCAGGTTAGGCTTTATGCCTATAAATGTGTTCATTGAATCAATAAAAAGTCAATTGGTGACTAGCTAACATAAAGGGCAATCACATGATGGCAGGTCATTTGATTTAAAGCCTACATCAATTTCCTGGGTGTATTCAATTCTATCTAACCACAAACATTGACTTCTCCTCTGAGCTAAGGACTATGAGAAAATGTGGTGTATGGGATTCACATGGATGGTTGGATAATGAAAATAAAAAACATTTCTTGATATAGTACATATGCAGACCGCAGCTTTAAAACGAACTTCAAGTAAAAATATGATTTTTTTTGTGCTGAAATATGCGTATGGCAATAGCTGTCCTCCCAGGAACAATGGAATCTGACTCGTAGCCAATAACAGTTCCTCGTTCCTCTGGACCCCCTCCTTTCTCCCTCAGAGCAGAAATAGACAAAGACAGGGTCACAGCACTTCCCAATATGAGCACTCTACAATAACTTTCTGATGTAATTCCATTATAAACTCTATCAACGTTTTGATAACCTGTGTACTATATCAAGATATTTTTTATAAACAATATCCAACCCTCTCCGCTCCTCTCCACCATGTGAATCCCTTACACCACATTTCTCATAGTCCCTAAGCTCTACACAAACAAACAAGCATTCCAAGTCAGCAAAGACCTGGGGAGTTCAGATTTCACTAGTGTCAGTCAGCTAACACCAAGTTAAACACTTTTCAGACGTGTTACTTAAGTTAAGACAAATTCACTGGGGCACATCGCAGTCACTGAGCATGAAAAGTGTAGAGGGACATGTGCTAACAGCGTTAGCATGACAATTACAGCGTGTGTCAGGGTGATTTGACAGATTCTCACGCTGGGGCGATACGAATGCACCGCTAGTCCCACATGTCCATACACATTTACTTTCGTGTAGAATATGCTTCACGCTCCCTTCAATCTTATCTCTCTCTCGCTTTCTCTGGTTACCAACAGTTCCCACACACCTTGTTGAGTAGTACATTGATCTCCCTTTCCTGGCACATGTCCATTTAGCTGTCACGGTATAATATAGAGGAGTATGCTGTAATAACAAAATAAGCTGTGCCCCCGGGTGCTGAAACTGCACAGTTACTCTCTGCAGTTTCACTTGCCCTGAGAGGAGGGAAAAAAGGCTCACCCTGTAAGCTTTTGGCAAGGATCCCAATGTGTCTACATGTGCAATATTGAGTGCATTCGGAAAGTATTCAGACCCTTGACTTTTTCCACATTTTGTTACATTACAGCCTTATTCTAAAATGTATCAAATCTACACACAAATACCCATAATGACATCACAATTTACCCATAATGACATCACAATACCCATAATGACATCACAATACCCCATAATGACATCACAATACCCCATAATACAAAGCAAAAACCTTTTTTATATTTTTGCCTTTTAATAAAAATAAAAGATTAAAAAAAGAAGCAACGATTACAGCCTCATGTTTTCTCGAGCTTGGCACACCTAAAAATAAAAGCTGAAATATCACATTTACGTAAGTATTCAGACCATTTACTCAGTACTTTGTTGAAGCACCTTTGGCAACGATTACAGCCTCATGTTTTCTCGAGCTTGGCACACCTAAAAATAAAAGCTGAAATATCACATTTACGTAAGTATTCAGACCATTTACTCAGTACTTTGTTGAAGCACCTTTGGCAACGATTACAGCCTCATGTTTTCTCGAGCTTGGCACACCTAAAAATAAAAGCTGAAATATCACATTTACGTAAGTATTCAGACCATTTACTCAGTACTTTGTTGAAGCACCTTTGGCAACGATTACAGCCTCATGTTTTCTCGAGCTTGGCACACCTAAAAATAAAAGCTGAAATATCACATTTACGTAAGTATTCAGACCATTTACTCAGTACTTTGTTGAAGCACCTTTGGCAACGATTACAGCCTCATGTTTTCTCGAGCTTGGCACACCTAAAAATAAAAGCTGAAATATCACATTTACGTAAGTATTCAGACCATTTACTCAGTACTTTGTTGAAGCACCTTTGGCAACGATTACAGCCTCATGTTTTCTCGAGCTTGGCACACCTAAAAATAAAAGCTGAAATATCACATTTACGTAAGTATTCAGACCATTTACTCAGTACTTTGTTGAAGCACCTTTGGCAACGATTACAGCCTCATGTTTTCTCGAGCTTGGCACACCTAAAAATAAAAGCTGAAATATCACATTTACGTAAGTATTCAGACCATTTACTCAGTACTTTGTTGAAGCACCTTTGGCAACGATTACAGCCTCATGTTTTCTCGAGCTTGGCACACCTAAAAATAAAAGCTGAAATATCACATTTACGTAAGTATTCAGACCATTTACTCAGTACTTTGTTGAAGCACCTTTGGCAACGATTACAGCCTCATGTTTTCTCGAGCTTGGCACACCTAAAAATAAAAGCTGAAATATCACATTTACGTAAGTATTCAGACCATTTACTCAGTACTTTGTTGAAGCACCTTTGGCAACGATTACAGCCTCATGTTTTCTCGAGCTTGGCACACCTAAAAATAAAAGCTGAAATATCACATTTACGTAAGTATTCAGACCATTTACTCAGTACTTTGTTGAAGCACCTTTGGCAACGATTACAGCCTCATGTTTTCTCGAGCTTGGCACACCTAAAAATAAAAGCTGAAATATCACATTTACGTAAGTATTCAGACCATTTACTCAGTACTTTGTTGAAGCACCTTTGGCAACGATTACAGCCTCATGTTTTCTCGAGCTTGGCACACCTAAAAATAAAAGCTGAAATATCACATTTACGTAAGTATTCAGACCATTTACTCAGTACTTTGTTGAAGCACCTTTGGCAACGATTACAGCCTCATGTTTTCTCGAGCTTGGCACACCTAAAAATAAAAGCTGAAATATCACATTTACGTAAGTATTCAGACCATTTACTCAGTACTTTGTTGAAGCACCTTTGGCAACGATTACAGCCTCATGTTTTCTCGAGCTTGGCACACCTAAAAATAAAAGCTGAAATATCACATTTACGTAAGTATTCAGACCATTTACTCAGTACTTTGTTGAAGCACCTTTGGCAACGATTACAGCCTCATGTTTTCTCGAGCTTGGCACACCTAAAAATAAAAGCTGAAATATCACATTTACGTAAGTATTCAGACCATTTACTCAGTACTTTGTTGAAGCACCTTTGGCAACGATTACAGCCTCATGTTTTCTCGAGCTTGGCACACCTAAAAATAAAAGCTGAAATATCACATTTACGTAAGTATTCAGACCATTTACTCAGTACTTTGTTGAAGCACCTTTGGCAACGATTACAGCCTCATGTTTTCTCGAGCTTGGCACACCTAAAAATAAAAGCTGAAATATCACATTTACGTAAGTATTCAGACCATTTACTCAGTACTTTGTTGAAGCACCTTTGGCAACGATTACAGCCTCATGTTTTCTCGAGCTTGGCACACCTAAAAATAAAAGCTGAAATATCACATTTACGTAAGTATTCAGACCATTTACTCAGTACTTTGTTGAAGCACCTTTGGCAACGATTACAGCCTCATGTTTTCTCGAGCTTGGCACACCTAAAAATAAAAGCTGAAATATCACATTTACGTAAGTATTCAGACCATTTACTCAGTACTTTGTTGAAGCACCTTTGGCAACGATTACAGCCTCATGTTTTCTCGAGCTTGGCACACCTAAAAATAAAAGCTGAAATATCACATTTACGTAAGTATTCAGACCATTTACTCAGTACTTTGTTGAAGCACCTTTGGCAACGATTACAGCCTCATGTTTTCTCGAGCTTGGCACACCTAAAAATAAAAGCTGAAATATCACATTTACGTAAGTATTCAGACCATTTACTCAGTACTTTGTTGAAGCACCTTTGGCAACGATTACAGCCTCATGTTTTCTCGAGCTTGGCACACCTAAAAATAAAAGCTGAAATATCACATTTACGTAAGTATTCAGACCATTTACTCAGTACTTTGTTGAAGCACCTTTGGCAACGATTACAGCCTCATGTTTTCTCGAGCTTGGCACACCTAAAAATAAAAGCTGAAATATCACATTTACGTAAGTATTCAGACCATTTACTCAGTACTTTGTTGAAGCACCTTTGGCAACGATTACAGCCTCATGTTTTCTCGAGCTTGGCACACCTAAAAATAAAAGCTGAAATATCACATTTACGTAAGTATTCAGACCATTTACTCAGTACTTTGTTGAAGCACCTTTGGCAACGATTACAGCCTCATGTTTTCTCGAGCTTGGCACACCTAAAAATAAAAGCTGAAATATCACATTTACGTAAGTATTCAGACCATTTACTCAGTACTTTGTTGAAGCACCTTTGGCAACGATTACAGCCTCATGTTTTCTCGAGCTTGGCACACCTAAAAATAAAAGCTGAAATATCACATTTACGTAAGTATTCAGACCATTTACTCAGTACTTTGTTGAAGCACCTTTGGCAACGATTACAGCCTCATGTTTTCTCGAGCTTGGCACACCTAAAAATAAAAGCTGAAATATCACATTTACGTAAGTATTCAGACCATTTACTCAGTACTTTGTTGAAGCACCTTTGGCAACGATTACAGCCTCATGTTTTCTCGAGCTTGGCACACCTAAAAATAAAAGCTGAAATATCACATTTACGTAAGTATTCAGACCATTTACTCAGTACTTTGTTGAAGCACCTTTGGCAACGATTACAGCCTCATGTTTTCTCGAGCTTGGCACACCTAAAAATAAAAGCTGAAATATCACATTTACGTAAGTATTCAGACCATTTACTCAGTACTTTGTTGAAGCACCTTTGGCAACGATTACAGCCTCATGTTTTCTCGAGCTTGGCACACCTAAAAATAAAAGCTGAAATATCACATTTACGTAAGTATTCAGACCATTTACTCAGTACTTTGTTGAAGCACCTTTGGCAACGATTACAGCCTCATGTTTTCTCGAGCTTGGCACACCTAAAAATAAAAGCTGAAATATCACATTTACGTAAGTATTCAGACCATTTACTCAGTACTTTGTTGAAGCACCTTTGGCAACGATTACAGCCTCATGTTTTCTCGAGCTTGGCACACCTAAAAATAAAAGCTGAAATATCACATTTACGTAAGTATTCAGACCATTTACTCAGTACTTTGTTGAAGCACCTTTGGCAACGATTACAGCCTCATGTTTTCTCGAGCTTGGCACACCTAAAAATAAAAGCTGAAATATCACATTTACGTAAGTATTCAGACCATTTACTCAGTACTTTGTTGAAGCACCTTTGGCAACGATTACAGCCTCATGTTTTCTCGAGCTTGGCACACCTAAAAATAAAAGCTGAAATATCACATTTACGTAAGTATTCAGACCATTTACTCAGTACTTTGTTGAAGCACCTTTGGCAACGATTACAGCCTCATGTTTTCTCGAGCTTGGCACACCTAAAAATAAAAGCTGAAATATCACATTTACGTAAGTATTCAGACCATTTACTCAGTACTTTGTTGAAGCACCTTTGGCAACGATTACAGCCTCATGTTTTCTCGAGCTTGGCACACCTAAAAATAAAAGCTGAAATATCACATTTACGTAAGTATTCAGACCATTTACTCAGTACTTTGTTGAAGCACCTTTGGCAACGATTACAGCCTCATGTTTTCTCGAGCTTGGCACACCTAAAAATAAAAGCTGAAATATCACATTTACGTAAGTATTCAGACCATTTACTCAGTACTTTGTTGAAGCACCTTTGGCAACGATTACAGCCTCATGTTTTCTCGAGCTTGGCACACCTAAAAATAAAAGCTGAAATATCACATTTACGTAAGTATTCAGACCATTTACTCAGTACTTTGTTGAAGCACCTTTGGCAACGATTACAGCCTCATGTTTTCTCGAGCTTGGCACACCTAAAAATAAAAGCTGAAATATCACATTTACGTAAGTATTCAGACCATTTACTCAGTACTTTGTTGAAGCACCTTTGGCAACGATTACAGCCTCATGTTTTCTCGAGCTTGGCACACCTAAAAATAAAAGCTGAAATATCACATTTACGTAAGTATTCAGACCATTTACTCAGTACTTTGTTGAAGCACCTTTGGCAACGATTACAGCCTCATGTTTTCTCGAGCTTGGCACACCTAAAAATAAAAGCTGAAATATCACATTTACGTAAGTATTCAGACCATTTACTCAGTACTTTGTTGAAGCACCTTTGGCAACGATTACAGCCTCATGTTTTCTCGAGCTTGGCACACCTAAAAATAAAAGCTGAAATATCACATTTACGTAAGTATTCAGACCATTTACTCAGTACTTTGTTGAAGCACCTTTGGCAACGATTACAGCCTCATGTTTTCTCGAGCTTGGCACACCTAAAAATAAAAGCTGAAATATCACATTTACGTAAGTATTCAGACCATTTACTCAGTACTTTGTTGAAGCACCTTTGGCAACGATTACAGCCTCATGTTTTCTCGAGCTTGGCACACCTAAAAATAAAAGCTGAAATATCACATTTACGTAAGTATTCAGACCATTTACTCAGTACTTTGTTGAAGCACCTTTGGCAACGATTACAGCCTCATGTTTTCTCGAGCTTGGCACACCTAAAAATAAAAGCTGAAATATCACATTTACGTAAGTATTCAGACCATTTACTCAGTACTTTGTTGAAGCACCTTTGGCAACGATTACAGCCTCATGTTTTCTCGAGCTTGGCACACCTAAAAATAAAAGCTGAAATATCACATTTACGTAAGTATTCAGACCATTTACTCAGTACTTTGTTGAAGCACCTTTGGCAACGATTACAGCCTCATGTTTTCTCGAGCTTGGCACACCTAAAAATAAAAGCTGAAATATCACATTTACGTAAGTATTCAGACCATTTACTCAGTACTTTGTTGAAGCACCTTTGGCAACGATTACAGCCTCATGTTTTCTCGAGCTTGGCACACCTAAAAATAAAAGCTGAAATATCACATTTACGTAAGTATTCAGACCATTTACTCAGTACTTTGTTGAAGCACCTTTGGCAACGATTACAGCCTCATGTTTTCTCGAGCTTGGCACACCTAAAAATAAAAGCTGAAATATCACATTTACGTAAGTATTCAGACCATTTACTCAGTACTTTGTTGAAGCACCTTTGGCAACGATTACAGCCTCATGTTTTCTCGAGCTTGGCACACCTAAAAATAAAAGCTGAAATATCACATTTACGTAAGTATTCAGACCATTTACTCAGTACTTTGTTGAAGCACCTTTGGCAACGATTACAGCCTCATGTTTTCTCGAGCTTGGCACACCTAAAAATAAAAGCTGAAATATCACATTTACGTAAGTATTCAGACCATTTACTCAGTACTTTGTTGAAGCACCTTTGGCAACGATTACAGCCTCATGTTTTCTCGAGCTTGGCACACCTAAAAATAAAAGCTGAAATATCACATTTACGTAAGTATTCAGACCATTTACTCAGTACTTTGTTGAAGCACCTTTGGCAACGATTACAGCCTCATGTTTTCTCGAGCTTGGCACACCTAAAATAAAAGCTGAAATATCACATTTACGTAAGTATTCAGACCATTTACTCAGTACTTTGTTGAAGCACCTTTGGCAACGATTACAGCCTCATGTTTTCTCGAGCTTGGCACACCTAAAAATAAAAGCTGAAATATCACATTTACGTAAGTATTCAGACCATTTACTCAGTACTTTGTTGAAGCACCTTTGGCAACGATTACAGCCTCATGTTTTCTCGAGCTTGGCACACCTAAAAATAAAAGCTGAAATATCACATTTACGTAAGTATTCAGACCATTTACTCAGTACTTTGTTGAAGCACCTTTGGCAACGATTACAGCCTCATGTTTTCTCGAGCTTGGCACACCTAAAAATAAAAGCTGAAATATCACATTTACGTAAGTATTCAGACCATTTACTCAGTACTTTGTTGAAGCACCTTTGGCAACGATTACAGCCTCATGTTTTCTCGAGCTTGGCACACCTAAAAATAAAAGCTGAAATATCACATTTACGTAAGTATTCAGACCATTTACTCAGTACTTTGTTGAAGCACCTTTGGCAACGATTACAGCCTCATGTTTTCTCGAGCTTGGCACACCTAAAAATAAAAGCTGAAATATCACATTTACGTAAGTATTCAGACCATTTACTCAGTACTTTGTTGAAGCACCTTTGGCAACGATTACAGCCTCATGTTTTCTCGAGCTTGGCACACCTAAAAATAAAAGCTGAAATATCACATTTACGTAAGTATTCAGACCATTTACTCAGTACTTTGTTGAAGCACCTTTGGCAACGATTACAGCCTCATGTTTTCTCGAGCTTGGCACACCTAAAAATAAAAGCTGAAATATCACATTTACGTAAGTATTCAGACCATTTACTCAGTACTTTGTTGAAGCACCTTTGGCAACGATTACAGCCTCATGTTTTCTCGAGCTTGGCACACCTAAAAATAAAAGCTGAAATATCACATTTACGTAAGTATTCAGACCATTTACTCAGTACTTTGTTGAAGCACCTTTGGCAACGATTACAGCCTCATGTTTTCTCGAGCTTGGCACACCTAAAAATAAAAGCTGAAATATCACATTTACGTAAGTATTCAGACCATTTACTCAGTACTTTGTTGAAGCACCTTTGGCAACGATTACAGCCTCATGTTTTCTCGAGCTTGGCACACCTAAAAATAAAAGCTGAAATATCACATTTACGTAAGTATTCAGACCATTTACTCAGTACTTTGTTGAAGCACCTTTGGCAACGATTACAGCCTCATGTTTTCTCGAGCTTGGCACACCTAAAAATAAAAGCTGAAATATCACATTTACGTAAGTATTCAGACCATTTACTCAGTACTTTGTTGAAGCACCTTTGGCAACGATTACAGCCTCATGTTTTCTCGAGCTTGGCACACCTAAAAATAAAAGCTGAAATATCACATTTACGTAAGTATTCAGACCATTTACTCAGTACTTTGTTGAAGCACCTTTGGCAACGATTACAGCCTCATGTTTTCTCGAGCTTGGCACACCTAAAAATAAAAGCTGAAATATCACATTTACGTAAGTATTCAGACCATTTACTCAGTACTTTGTTGAAGCACCTTTGGCAACGATTACAGCCTCATGTTTTCTCGAGCTTGGCACACCTAAAAATAAAAGCTGAAATATCACATTTACGTAAGTATTCAGACCATTTACTCAGTACTTTGTTGAAGCACCTTTGGCAACGATTACAGCCTCATGTTTTCTCGAGCTTGGCACACCTAAAAATAAAAGCTGAAATATCACATTTACGTAAGTATTCAGACCATTTACTCAGTACTTTGTTGAAGCACCTTTGGCAACGATTACAGCCTCATGTTTTCTCGAGCTTGGCACACCTAAAAATAAAAGCTGAAATATCACATTTACGTAAGTATTCAGACCATTTACTCAGTACTTTGTTGAAGCACCTTTGGCAACGATTACAGCCTCATGTTTTCTCGAGCTTGGCACACCTAAAAATAAAAGCTGAAATATCACATTTACGTAAGTATTCAGACCATTTACTCAGTACTTTGTTGAAGCACCTTTGGCAACGATTACAGCCTCATGTTTTCTCGAGCTTGGCACACCTAAAAATAAAAGCTGAAATATCACATTTACGTAAGTATTCAGACCATTTACTCAGTACTTTGTTGAAGCACCTTTGGCAACGATTACAGCCTCATGTTTTCTCGAGCTTGGCACACCTAAAAATAAAAGCTGAAATATCACATTTACGTAAGTATTCAGACCATTTACTCAGTACTTTGTTGAAGCACCTTTGGCAACGATTACAGCCTCATGTTTTCTCGAGCTTGGCACACCTAAAAAAAAAGCTGAAATATCACATTTACGTAAGTATTCAGACCATTTACTCAGTACTTTGTTGAAGCACCTTTGGCAACGATTACAGCCTCATGTTTTCTCGAGCTTGGCACACCTAAAAATAAAAGCTGAAATATCACATTTACGTAAGTATTCAGACCATTTACTCAGTACTTTGTTGAAGCACCTTTGGCAACGATTACAGCCTCATGTTTTCTCGAGCTTGGCACACCTAAAAATAAAAGCTGAAATATCACATTTACGTAAGTATTCAGACCATTTACTCAGTACTTTGTTGAAGCACCTTTGGCAACGATTACAGCCTCATGTTTTCTCGAGCTTGGCACACCTAAAATAAAAGCTGAAATATCACATTTACGTAAGTATTCAGACCATTTACTCAGTACTTTGTTGAAGCACCTTTGGCAACGATTACAGCCTCATGTTTTCTCGAGCTTGGCACACCTAAAAATAAAAGCTGAAATATCACATTTACGTAAGTATTCAGACCATTTACTCAGTACTTTGTTGAAGCACCTTTGGCAACGATTACAGCCTCATGTTTTCTCGAGCTTGGCACACCTAAAAATAAAAGCTGAAATATCACATTTACGTAAGTATTCAGACCATTTACTCAGTACTTTGTTGAAGCACCTTTGGCAACGATTACAGCCTCATGTTTTCTCGAGCTTGGCACACCTAAAAATAAAAGCTGAAATATCACATTTACGTAAGTATTCAGACCATTTACTCAGTACTTTGTTGAAGCACCTTTGGCAACGATTACAGCCTCATGTTTTCTCGAGCTTGGCACACCTAAAAATAAAAGCTGAAATATCACATTTACGTAAGTATTCAGACCATTTACTCAGTACTTTGTTGAAGCACCTTTGGCAACGATTACAGCCTCATGTTTTCTCGAGCTTGGCACACCTAAAAATAAAAGCTGAAATATCACATTTACGTAAGTATTCAGACCATTTACTCAGTACTTTGTTGAAGCACCTTTGGCAACGATTACAGCCTCATGTTTTCTCGAGCTTGGCACACCTAAAAATAAAAGCTGAAATATCACATTTACGTAAGTATTCAGACCATTTACTCAGTACTTTGTTGAAGCACCTTTGGCAACGATTACAGCCTCATGTTTTCTCGAGCTTGGCACACCTAAAAATAAAAGCTGAAATATCACATTTACGTAAGTATTCAGACCATTTACTCAGTACTTTGTTGAAGCACCTTTGGCAACGATTACAGCCTCATGTTTTCTCGAGCTTGGCACACCTAAAAATAAAAGCTGAAATATCACATTTACGTAAGTATTCAGACCATTTACTCAGTACTTTGTTGAAGCACCTTTGGCAACGATTACAGCCTCATGTTTTCTCGAGCTTGGCACACCTAAAAATAAAAGCTGAAATATCACATTTACGTAAGTATTCAGACCATTTACTCAGTACTTTGTTGAAGCACCTTTGGCAACGATTACAGCCTCATGTTTTCTCGAGCTTGGCACACCTAAAAATAAAAGCTGAAATATCACATTTACGTAAGTATTCAGACCATTTACTCAGTACTTTGTTGAAGCACCTTTGGCAACGATTACAGCCTCATGTTTTCTCGAGCTTGGCACACCTAAAAATAAAAGCTGAAATATCACATTTACGTAAGTATTCAGACCATTTACTCAGTACTTTGTTGAAGCACCTTTGGCAACGATTACAGCCTCATGTTTTCTCGAGCTTGGCACACCTAAAAATAAAAGCTGAAATATCACATTTACGTAAGTATTCAGACCATTTACTCAGTACTTTGTTGAAGCACCTTTGGCAACGATTACAGCCTCATGTTTTCTCGAGCTTGGCACACCTGTATTTGGGGAGTGTCTCCCATTGTTCTCTGCAGATTCTCTCAAACTCTGTCTGGTTGGATGGGGAAAGTCCCTACACAGCTATTTTCAGGTCTATCGAGAGATGTTTGATCAGGTTCGAGTCCGGGCTCTGGCTGGGCCACTGAAGGACATTCAGAGACTTGTCCCGAAGCCACTTGGCATTCAGGGCAGAGTTCAATCTTGGTTTCATCAGACCAGATAATCTTTTTTCTCTTGGTCTGAGCGTCCTTTAGGTGCCTTTTGGCAAACTCAAAGCGGGCTGTCATGTGCCTTTTACTGAGGAGTGGCTTCCGTCTCGCCACTCTACCATAAAGGCCTGATTGGTGAAGTGCTGCAGAGATGGTTGTCCTTCTGGAAGTTTCTCCCATCTCCACAGATGAACTCTGGAGCTCTGTCAGAGTGACCATCGGGTTCTTGGTCACCTCCCTGACCAAGGCCTTTCTCCCCTGATTGCTCAATTTGGCCAGGTGTCCAGCTCTAGGAGGAGTCTGGGTGGTTCCAAACTTCTTCTATTTAATAATGATGGAGGCCACTGTGTTCTTGGGGACCTTCAATGCTGCAGAAATTTGTTGGTACCCCTTCCCCAGATCAGTGCCTCGACATTATCCTGTCTCAGAGCTCTATGGGCAATTCCTTCGACCTCATGGCTTGGATTTTGCTGTGACATGCATTGTCAACAGTGGGACCTTCTATAGACAGGTGTGTGCCTTTCCAAATCATATCCAATAATTTGAATTTACCACAGGTGGACTTCAATCAAGTTGTAGAAACATCTCAAGGATGATCAATGGAAACAGGATGCACCTGAGCTCAATTTCGAGTCTCATAGCAAAACGATACTTATGGTACTTATAACATTTTGTTTTTTTTACATTTAGAAACATTCCTAAAAACGTGTTTACACTTTATCATTATGGAGTTTTGTGTGTAGATTGATTATGATTTTTAAAAATTATTCATCCATTTTAGAATAAGGCTGTAACGTAAAAAAAATGTTGAATACACTGTTTATTAGGAACACGCCTGAAAAAGTAATTAAATGAATTAATGGGAAGTGTAATCCACTGTTTTCTGAAAAACCAAGTGGAGCAGCAAAGAATATATGAATTCAGGTGCATAATACCTAGGACACAAAAAGAACAAGGCAATTATATTTTCAACACTATTCCTATACCTGCTGTCAATCAAGACACCATACAGTTGAAGTTGGAAGTTTACATACACTTAGGTTGGAGTCGGTAAAACTAGTTTTTCAACCACTCCACACATTTCTTGTTAACAAACTATAGTTTTGGCAAGTCGTTTAGGACATCTACTTTGTGCATGACACAAGTGATTTTTCCAACAATTGTTTACAGACTTTCACTTATAATTCACTGTATCACAATTCCAGTTCGTCAGTCAAAGTTACATATACTAAGTTGACTGTACCTTTAAACAGCTTGGAAAATTCTAGAAAATTATGTCATGGCTTTGGAAGCTTCTGATAGGCTAATTGACATCATTTGAGTCAATTGGAGGTGTACCTGTGGATGTATTTCAAAGCCCACCTTCAAACTCAGGTGCCTCTTTGCTTGACATCATGGGAAAATCTGAAGAAATCAGCTAAGACCTCAGGAAAAAAATGGTAGACCTCCACAAGTCTGGTTCATCCTTGGGGCCAATTCTAAACCGCTGAAGGTACCACATTCACTGTACAAGCAATAGTACGCAGTATAAACACCATGGGACCACGCAGCTGCAAACCGTTAAGGAAGGAGACGTGTTCTGTCTCTAGAGATGAACGTACTTTGGTGCTGAAAGTGGCAAATCAATCCCAGAACAACAGCAAAGGACCTGTGAGATGCTGGAGAGACGGGTACAAAAGTAACTATATCCACAGTTAAAACAAGTCCTATATCGGCTACATAACTGAAAGCACTCAGCAAGGAAGAAGCCCTGCTCCAAAACCGCCATAAAAAGCCAGACTACGGTTTGCAACTGCACATGGGGACAAAGATAGTACCTTTTTGGAGGAAATGTCCTCTGGTCTGATGA
>NW_022262106.1:0-16610 GCF_002021735.2 Oncorhynchus kisutch | reverse complement strand
ATATGGTCATAAATGCATTTAACGGTCATTCTGATTTTAATGCCCGCTATAGGAGCACCCTACTACGGCCCTCTTTCACTCAGGGCCGTCCTGGGTGCTTTATGGACTGTTTGACAAGTGCTGGAGGAGGAAATAGAGCCGTGCACCTGGTGATTGAAACCGTGCACCTGGTGATTGAAAACGTGCATCTGGTAACCCAAAATTCAAATATGGTCATAAATGCATTTAAGGGTCATTCTGATATTAATGCCCGCTATGGAAACACCCTACTACGGCCCTCTCTCTGTCGGGGGCGACCTGAGTGCATTATGGACACTTTGAAATTTCACGATGGATACTGATTGCTAACAAGCGGTAACCCAAAAACACAAATATGGTCATAAATGCATTTAACGGTCATTCTGATTTTAATGCCCGCTATAGGAGCACCCTACTACGGCCCTCTTTCACTCAGGGCCGTCCTGGGTGCTTTATGGACTGTTTGACAAGTGCTGGAGGAGGAAATAGAGCCGTGCACCTGGTGATTGAAACCGTGCACCTGGTGATTGAAAACGTGCATCTGGTAACCCAAAAATTCAAATATGGTCCTAAATGCATTTAAGGGTCATTCTGATATTAATGCCCGCTATGGAAACACCCTACTACGGCCCTCTCTCTGTCGGGGGCGACCTGAGTGCATTATGGACACTTTGAAATTTCACGATGGATACTGATTGCTATACAAGCGGTAACCCAAAAACACAAATATGGTCATAAATGCATTTAACGGTCATTCTGATTTTAATGCCCGCTATAGGAGCACCCTACTACGGCCCTCTTTCACTCAGGGCCGTCCTGGGTGCTTTATGGACTGTTTGACAAGTGCTGGAGGAGGAAATAGAGCCGTGCACCTGGTGATTGAAACCGTGCATCTGGTAACCCAAAAACACAAATATGGTCATAAATGCATTTAACGGTCATTCTGATTTTAATGCCCGCTATAGGAGCACCCTACTACGGCCCTCTTTCACTCAGGGCCGTCCTGGGTGCTTTATGGACTGTTTGACAAGTGCTGGAGGAGGAAATAGAGCCGTGCACCTGGTGATTGAAACCGTGCACCTGGTGATTGAAAACGTGCATCTGGTAACCCAAAAATTCAAATATGGTCCTAAATGCATTTAAGGGTCATTCTGATATTAATGCCCGCTATGGAAACACCCTACTACGGCCCTCTCTCTGTCGGGGGCGACCTGAGTGCATTATGGACACTTTGAAATTTCACGATGGATACTGATTGCTATACAAGCGGTAACCCAAAAACACAAATATGGTCATAAATGCATTTAACGGTCATTCTGATTTTAATGCCCGCTATAGGAGCACCCTACTACGGCCCTCTTTCACTCAGGGCCGTCCTGGGTGCTTTATGGACTGTTTGACAAGTGCTGGAGGAGGAAATAGAGCCGTGCACCTGGTGATTGAAACCGTGCATCTGGTAACCCAAAAACACAAATATGGTCATAAATGCATTTAACGGTCATTCTGATTTTAATGCCCGCTATAGGAGCACCCTACTACGGCCCTCTTTCACTCAGGGCCGTCCTGGGTGCTTTATGGACTGTTTGACAAGTGCTGGAGGAGGAAATAGAGCCGTGCACCTGGTGATTGAAACCGTGCACCTGGTGATTGAAAACGTGCATCTGGTAACCCAAAAATTCAAATATGGTCCTAAATGCATTTAAGGGTCATTCTGATATTAATGCCCGCTATGGAAACACCCTACTACGGCCCTCTCTCTGTCGGGGGCGACCTGAGTGCATTATGGACACTTTGAAATTTCACGATGGATACTGATTGCTATACAAGCGGTAACCCAAAAACACAAATATGGTCATAAATGCATTTAACGGTCATTCTGATTTTAATGCCCGCTATAGGAGCACCCTACTACGGCCCTCTTTCACTCAGGGCCGTCCTGGGTGCTTTATGGACTGTTTGACAAGTGCTGGAGGAGGAAATAGAGCCGTGCACCTGGTGATTGAAACCGTGCATCTGGTAACCCAAAAACACAAATATGGTCATAAATGCATTTAACGGTCATTCTGATTTTAATGCCCGCTATAGGAGCACCCTACTACGGCCCTCTTTCACTCAGGGCCGTCCTGGGTGCTTTATGGACTGTTTGACAAGTGCTGGAGGAGGAAATAGAGCCGTGCACCTGGTGATTGAAACCGTGCACCTGGTGATTGAAAACGTGCATCTGGTAACCCAAAATTCAAATATGGTCCTAAATGCATTTAAGGGTCATTCTGATATTAATGCCCGCTATGGAAACACCCTACTACGGCCCTCTCTCTGTCGGGGGCGACCTGAGTGCATTATGGACACTTTGAAATTTCACGATGGATACTGATTGCTATACAAGCGGTAACCCAAAAACACAAATATGGTCATAAATGCATTTAACGGTCATTCTGATTTTAATGCCCGCTATAGGAGCACCCTACTACGGCCCTCTTTCACTCAGGGCCGTCCTGGGTGCTTTATGGACTGTTTGACAAGTGCTGGAGGAGGAAATAGAGCCGTGCACCTGGTGATTGAAACCGTGCATCTGGTAACCCAAAAACACAAATATGGTCATAAATGCATTTAACGGTCATTCTGATTTTAATGCCCGCTATAGGAGCACCCTACTACGGCCCTCTTTCACTCAGGGCCGTCCTGGGTGCTTTATGGACTGTTTGACAAGTGCTGGAGGAGGAAATAGAGCCGTGCACCTGGTGATTGAAACCGTGCACCTGGTGATTGAAAACGTGCATCTGGTAACCCAAAAATTCAAATATGGTCCTAAATGCATTTAAGGGTCATTCTGATATTAATGCCCGCTATGGAAACACCCTACTACGGCCCTCTCTCTGTCGGGGGCGACCTGAGTGCATTATGGACACTTTGAAATTTCACGATGGATACTGATTGCTATACAAGCGGTAACCCAAAAACACAAATATGGTCATAAATGCATTTAACGGTCATTCTGATTTTAATGCCCGCTATAGGAGCACCCTACTACGGCCCTCTTTCACTCAGGGCCGTCCTGGGTGCTTTATGGACTGTTTGACAAGTGCTGGAGGAGGAAATAGAGCCGTGCACCTGGTGATTGAAACCGTGCATCTGGTAACCCAAAAACACAAATATGGTCATAAATGCATTTAACGGTCATTCTGATTTTAATGCCCGCTATAGGAGCACCCTACTACGGCCCTCTTTCACTCAGGGCCGTCCTGGGTGCTTTATGGACTGTTTGACAAGTGCTGGAGGAGGAAATAGAGCCGTGCACCTGGTGATTGAAACCGTGCACCTGGTGATTGAAAACGTGCATCTGGTAACCCAAAAATTCAAATATGGTCCTAAATGCATTTAAGGGTCATTCTGATATTAATGCCCGCTATGGAAACACCCTACTACGGCCCTCTCTCTGTCGGGGGCGACCTGAGTGCATTATGGACACTTTGAAATTTCACGATGGATACTGATTGCTATACAAGCGGTAACCCAAAAACACAAATATGGTCATAAATGCATTTAACGGTCATTCTGATTTTAATGCCCGCTATAGGAGCACCCTACTACGGCCCTCTTTCACTCAGGGCCGTCCTGGGTGCTTTATGGACTGTTTGACAAGTGCTGGAGGAGGAAATAGAGCCGTGCACCTGGTGATTGAAACCGTGCATCTGGTAACCCAAAAACACAAATATGGTCATAAATGCATTTAACGGTCATTCTGATTTTAATGCCCGCTATAGGAGCACCCTACTACGGCCCTCTTTCACTCAGGGCCGTCCTGGGTGCTTTATGGACTGTTTGACAAGTGCTGGAGGAGGAAATAGAGCCGTGCACCTGGTGATTGAAACCGTGCACCTGGTGATTGAAAACGTGCATCTGGTAACCCAAAAATTCAAATATGGTCCTAAATGCATTTAAGGGTCATTCTGATATTAATGCCCGCTATGGAAACACCCTACTACGGCCCTCTCTCTGTCGGGGGCGACCTGAGTGCATTATGGACACTTTGAAATTTCACGATGGATACTGATTGCTATACAAGCGGTAACCCAAAAACACAAATATGGTCATAAATGCATTTAACGGTCATTCTGATTTTAATGCCCGCTATAGGAGCACCCTACTACGGCCCTCTTTCACTCAGGGCCGTCCTGGGTGCTTTATGGACTGTTTGACAAGTGCTGGAGGAGGAAATAGAGCCGTGCACCTGGTGATTGAAACCGTGCATCTGGTAACCCAAAAACACAAATATGGTCATAAATGCATTTAACGGTCATTCTGATTTTAATGCCCGCTATAGGAGCACCCTACTACGGCCCTCTTTCACTCAGGGCCGTCCTGGGTGCTTTATGGACTGTTTGACAAGTGCTGGAGGAGGAAATAGAGCCGTGCACCTGGTGATTGAAACCGTGCACCTGGTGATTGAAAACGTGCATCTGGTAACCCAAAAATTCAAATATGGTCCTAAATGCATTTAAGGGTCATTCTGATATTAATGCCCGCTATGGAAACACCCTACTACGGCCCTCTCTCTGTCGGGGGCGACCTGAGTGCATTATGGACACTTTGAAATTTCACGATGGATACTGATTGCTATACAAGCGGTAACCCAAAAACACAAATATGGTCATAAATGCATTTAACGGTCATTCTGATTTTAATGCCCGCTATAGGAGCACCCTACTACGGCCCTCTTTCACTCAGGGCCGTCCTGGGTGCTTTATGGACTGTTTGACAAGTGCTGGAGGAGGAAATAGAGCCGTGCACCTGGTGATTGAAACCGTGCATCTGGTAACCCAAAAACACAAATATGGTCATAAATGCATTTAACGGTCATTCTGATTTTAATGCCCGCTATAGGAGCACCCTACTACGGCCCTCTTTCACTCAGGGCCGTCCTGGGTGCTTTATGGACTGTTTGACAAGTGCTGGAGGAGGAAATAGAGCCGTGCACCTGGTGATTGAAACCGTGCACCTGGTGATTGAAAACGTGCATCTGGTAACCCAAAAATTCAAATATGGTCCTAAATGCATTTAAGGGTCATTCTGATATTAATGCCCGCTATGGAAACACCCTACTACGGCCCTCTCTCTGTCGGGGGCGACCTGAGTGCATTATGGACACTTTGAAATTTCACGATGGATACTGATTGCTATACAAGCGGTAACCCAAAAACACAAATATGGTCATAAATGCATTTAACGGTCATTCTGATTTTAATGCCCGCTATAGGAGCACCCTACTACGGCCCTCTTTCACTCAGGGCCGTCCTGGGTGCTTTATGGACTGTTTGACAAGTGCTGGAGGAGGAAATAGAGCCGTGCACCTGGTGATTGAAACCGTGCATCTGGTAACCCAAAAACACAAATATGGTCATAAATGCATTTAACGGTCATTCTGATTTTAATGCCCGCTATAGGAGCACCCTACTACGGCCCTCTTTCACTCAGGGCCGTCCTGGGTGCTTTATGGACTGTTTGACAAGTGCTGGAGGAGGAAATAGAGCCGTGCACCTGGTGATTGAAACCGTGCACCTGGTGATTGAAAACGTGCATCTGGTAACCCAAAAATTCAAATATGGTCCTAAATGCATTTAAGGGTCATTCTGATATTAATGCCCGCTATGGAAACACCCTACTACGGCCCTCTCTCTGTCGGGGGCGACCTGAGTGCATTATGGACACTTTGAAATTTCACGATGGATACTGATTGCTATACAAGCGGTAACCCAAAAACACAAATATGGTCATAAATGCATTTAACGGTCATTCTGATTTTAATGCCCGCTATAGGAGCACCCTACTACGGCCCTCTTTCACTCAGGGCCGTCCTGGGTGCTTTATGGACTGTTTGACAAGTGCTGGAGGAGGAAATAGAGCCGTGCACCTGGTGATTGAAACCGTGCACCTGGTGATTGAAAACGTGCATCTGGTAACCCAAAATTCAAATATGGTCATAAATGCATTTAACGGTCATTCTGATATTAATGCCCGCTATGGAAACACCCTACTACGGCCCTCTCTCTGTCAGGGGCGTCCTGAGTGCATTATGGACACTTTGAAATTTCACGATGGATACTGATTGCTATACAAGCGGTAACCCAAAAACACAAATATGGTCATAAATGCATTTAACGGTCATTCTGATTTTAATGCCCGCTATAGGAGCACCCTACTACGGCCCTCTTTCACTCAGGGCCGTCCTGGGTGCTTTATGGACTGTTTGACAAGTGCTGGAGGAGGAAATAGAGCCGTGCACCTGGTGATTGAAACCGTGCACCTGGTGATTGAAAACGTGCATCTGGTAACCCAAAAATTCAAATATGGTCCTAAATGCATTTAAGGGTCATTCTGATATTAATGCCCGCTATGGAAACACCCTACTACGGCCCTCTCTCTGTCGGGGGCGACCTGAGTGCATTATGGACACTTTGAAATTTCACGATGGATACTGATTGCTATACAAGCGGTAACCCAAAAACACAAATATGGTCATAAATGCATTTAACGGTCATTCTGATTTTAATGCCCGCTATAGGAGCACCCTACTACGGCCCTCTTTCACTCAGGGCCGTCCTGGGTGCTTTATGGACTGTTTGACAAGTGCTGGAGGAGGAAATAGAGCCGTGCACCTGGTGATTGAAACCGTGCATCTGGTAACCCAAAAACACAAATATGGTCATAAATGCATTTAACGGTCATTCTGATTTTAATGCCCGCTATAGGAGCACCCTACTACGGCCCTCTTTCACTCAGGGCCGTCCTGGGTGCTTTATGGACTGTTTGACAAGTGCT
Organism: Oncorhynchus kisutch; assembly: GCF_002021735.2. NCBI lineage: Eukaryota > Metazoa > Chordata > Actinopteri > Salmoniformes > Salmonidae > Oncorhynchus > Oncorhynchus kisutch. The sequence goes on along the minus strand of NW_022262106.1, from coordinate 9,773 downwards.
GGAGGAGGAAATAGAGCCGTGCACCTGGTGATTGAAACCGTGCATCTGGTAACCCAAAAACACAAATATGGTCATAAATGCATTTAACGGTCATTCTGATTTTAATGCCCGCTATAGGAGCACCCTACTACGGCCCTCTTTCACTCAGGGCCGTCCTGGGTGCTTTATGGACTGTTTGACAAGTGCTGGAGGAGGAAATAGAGCCGTGCACCTGGTGATTGAAACCGTGCACCTGGTGATTGAAAACGTGCATCTGGTAACCCAAAAATTCAAATATGGTCCTAAATGCATTTAAGGGTCATTCTGATATTAATGCCCGCTATGGAAACACCCTACTACGGCCCTCTCTCTGTCGGGGGCGACCTGAGTGCATTATGGACACTTTGAAATTTCACGATGGATACTGATTGCTATACAAGCGGTAACCCAAAAACACAAATATGGTCATAAATGCATTTAACGGTCATTCTGATTTTAATGCCCGCTATAGGAGCACCCTACTACGGCCCTCTTTCACTCAGGGCCGTCCTGGGTGCTTTATGGACTGTTTGACAAGTGCTGGAGGAGGAAATAGAGCCGTGCACCTGGTGATTGAAACCGTGCATCTGGTAACCCAAAAACACAAATATGGTCATAAATGCATTTAACGGTCATTCTGATTTTAATGCCCGCTATAGGAGCACCCTACTACGGCCCTCTTTCACTCAGGGCCGTCCTGGGTGCTTTATGGACTGTTTGACAAGTGCTGGAGGAGGAAATAGAGCCGTGCACCTGGTGATTGAAACCGTGCATCTGGTAACCCAAAAACACAAATATGGTCATAAATGCATTTAACGGTCATTCTGATTTTAATGCCCGCTATAGGAGCACCCTACTACGGCCCTCTTTCACTCAGGGCCGTCCTGGTGCTTTATGGACTGTTTGACAAGTGCTGGAGGAGGAAATAGAGCCGTGCACCTGGTGATTGAAACCGTGCATCTGGTAACCCAAAAACACAAATATGGTCATAAATGCATTTAACGGTCATTCTGATTTTAATGCCCGCTATAGGAGCACCCTACTACGGCCCTCTTTCACTCAGGGCCGTCCTGGGTGCTTTATGGACTGTTTGACAAGTGCTGGAGGAGGAAATAGAGCCGTGCACCTGGTGATTGAAACCGTGCATCTGGTAACCCAAAAACACAAATATGGTCATAAATGCATTTAACGGTCATTCTGATTTTAATGCCCGCTATAGGAGCACCCTACTACGGCCCTCTTTCACTCAGGGCCGTCCTGGGTGCTTTATGGACTGTTTGACAAGTGCTGGAGGAGGAAATAGAGCCGTGCACCTGGTGATTGAAACCGTGCACCTGGTGATTGAAAACGTGCATCTGGTAACCCAAAAATTCAAATATGGTCCTAAATGCATTTAAGGGTCATTCTGATATTAATGCCCGCTATGGAAACACCCTACTACGGCCCTCTCTCTGTCGGGGGCGACCTGAGTGCATTATGGACACTTTGAAATTTCACGATGGATACTGATTGCTATACAAGCGGTAACCCAAAAACACAAATATGGTCATAAATGCATTTAACGGTCATTCTGATTTTAATGCCCGCTATAGGAGCACCCTACTACGGCCCTCTTTCACTCAGGGCCGTCCTGGGTGCTTTATGGACTGTTTGACAAGTGCTGGAGGAGGAAATAGAGCCGTGCACCTGGTGATTGAAACCGTGCATCTGGTAACCCAAAAACACAAATATGGTCATAAATGCATTTAACGGTCATTCTGATTTTAATGCCCGCTATAGGAGCACCCTACTACGGCCCTCTTTCACTCAGGGCCGTCCTGGGTGCTTTATGGACTGTTTGACAAGTGCTGGAGGAGGAAATAGAGCCGTGCACCTGGTGATTGAAACCGTGCACCTGGTGATTGAAAACGTGCATCTGGTAACCCAAAAATTCAAATATGGTCCTAAATGCATTTAAGGGTCATTCTGATATTAATGCCCGCTATGGAAACACCCTACTACGGCCCTCTCTCTGTCGGGGGCGACCTGAGTGCATTATGGACACTTTGAAATTTCACGATGGATACTGATTGCTATACAAGCGGTAACCCAAAAACACAAATATGGTCATAAATGCATTTAACGGTCATTCTGATTTTAATGCCCGCTATAGGAGCACCCTACTACGGCCCTCTTTCACTCAGGGCCGTCCTGGGTGCTTTATGGACTGTTTGACAAGTGCTGGAGGAGGAAATAGAGCCGTGCACCTGGTGATTGAAACCGTGCATCTGGTAACCCAAAAACACAAATATGGTCATAAATGCATTTAACGGTCATTCTGATTTTAATGCCCGCTATAGGAGCACCCTACTACGGCCCTCTTTCACTCAGGGCCGTCCTGGGTGCTTTATGGACTGTTTGACAAGTGCTGGAGGAGGAAATAGAGCCGTGCACCTGGTGATTGAAACCGTGCATCTGGTAACCCAAAAACACAAATATGGTCATAAATGCATTTAACGGTCATTCTGATTTTAATGCCCGCTATAGGAGCACCCTACTACGGCCCTCTTTCACTCAGGGCCGTCCTGGGTGCTTTATGGACTGTTTGACAAGTGCTGGAGGAGGAAATAGAGCCGTGCACCTGGTGATTGAAACCGTGCACCTGGTGATTGAAAACGTGCATCTGGTAACCCAAAAATTCAAATATGGTCCTAAATGCATTTAAGGGTCATTCTGATATTAATGCCCGCTATGGAAACACCCTACTACGGCCCTCTCTCTGTCGGGGGCGACCTGAGTGCATTATGGACACTTTGAAATTTCACGATGGATACTGATTGCTATACAAGCGGTAACCCAAAAACACAAATATGGTCATAAATGCATTTAACGGTCATTCTGATTTTAATGCCCGCTATAGGAGCACCCTACTACGGCCCTCTTTCACTCAGGGCCGTCCTGGGTGCTTTATGGACTGTTTGACAAGTGCTGGAGGAGGAAATAGAGCCGTGCACCTGGTGATTGAAACCGTGCATCTGGTAACCCAAAAACACAAATATGGTCATAAATGCATTTAACGGTCATTCTGATTTTAATGCCCGCTATAGGAGCACCCTACTACGGCCCTCTTTCACTCAGGGCCGTCCTGGGTGCTTTATGGACTGTTTGACAAGTGCTGGAGGAGGAAATAGAGCCGTGCACCTGGTGATTGAAACCGTGCACCTGGTGATTGAAAACGTGCATCTGGTAACCCAAAAATTCAAATATGGTCCTAAATGCATTTAAGGGTCATTCTGATATTAATGCCCGCTATGGAAACACCCTACTACGGCCCTCTCTCTGTCGGGGGCGACCTGAGTGCATTATGGACACTTTGAAATTTCACGATGGATACTGATTGCTATACAAGCGGTAACCCAAAAACACAAATATGGTCATAAATGCATTTAACGGTCATTCTGATTTTAATGCCCGCTATAGGAGCACCCTACTACGGCCCTCTTTCACTCAGGGCCGTCCTGGGTGCTTTATGGACTGTTTGACAAGTGCTGGAGGAGGAAATAGAGCCGTGCACCTGGTGATTGAAACCGTGCATCTGGTAACCCAAAAACACAAATATGGTCATAAATGCATTTAACGGTCATTCTGATTTTAATGCCCGCTATAGGAGCACCCTACTACGGCCCTCTTTCACTCAGGGCCGTCCTGGGTGCTTTATGGACTGTTTGACAAGTGCTGGAGGAGGAAATAGAGCCGTGCACCTGGTGATTGAAACCGTGCATCTGGTAACCCAAAAACACAAATATGGTCATAAATGCATTTAACGGTCATTCTGATTTTAATGCCCGCTATAGGAGCACCCTACTACGGCCCTCTTTCACTCAGGGCCGTCCTGGGTGCTTTATGGACTGTTTGACAAGTGCTGGAGGAGGAAATAGAGCCGTGCACCTGGTGATTGAAACCGTGCATCTGGTAACCCAAAAACACAAATATGGTCATAAATGCATTTAACGGTCATTCTGATTTTAATGCCCGCTATAGGAGCACCCTACTACGGCCCTCTTTCACTCAGGGCCGTCCTGGGTGCTTTATGGACTGTTTGACAAGTGCTGGAGGAGGAAATAGAGCCGTGCACCTGGTGATTGAAACCGTGCACCTGGTGATTGAAAACGTGCATCTGGTAACCCAAAAATTCAAATATGGTCCTAAATGCATTTAAGGGTCATTCTGATATTAATGCCCGCTATGGAAACACCCTACTACGGCCCTCTCTCTGTCGGGGGCGACCTGAGTGCATTATGGACACTTTGAAATTTCACGATGGATACTGATTGCTATACAAGCGGTAACCCAAAAACACAAATATGGTCATAAATGCATTTAACGGTCATTCTGATTTTAATGCCCGCTATAGGAGCACCCTACTACGGCCCTCTTTCACTCAGGGCCGTCCTGGGTGCTTTATGGACTGTTTGACAAGTGCTGGAGGAGGAAATAGAGCCGTGCACCTGGTGATTGAAACCGTGCATCTGGTAACCCAAAACACAAATATGGTCATAAATGCATTTAACGGTCATTCTGATTTTAATGCCCGCTATAGGAGCACCCTACTACGGCCCTCTTTCACTCAGGGCCGTCCTGGGTGCTTTATGGACTGTTTGACAAGTGCTGGAGGAGGAAATAGAGCCGTGCACCTGGTGATTGAAACCGTGCACCTGGTGATTGAAAACGTGCATCTGGTAACCCAAAAATTCAAATATGGTCCTAAATGCATTTAAGGGTCATTCTGATATTAATGCCCGCTATGGAAACACCCTACTACGGCCCTCTCTCTGTGGGGCGACCTGAGTGCATTATGGACACTTTGAAATTTCACGATGGATACTGATTGCTATACAAGCGGTAACCCAAAAACACAAATATGGTCATAAATGCATTTAACGGTCATTCTGATTTTAATGCCCGCTATAGGAGCACCCTACTACGGCCCTCTTTCACTCAGGGCCGTCCTGGGTGCTTTATGGACTGTTTGACAAGTGCTGGAGGAGGAAATAGAGCCGTGCACCTGGTGATTGAAACCGTGCATCTGGTAACCCAAAAACACAAATATGGTCATAAATGCATTTAACGGTCATTCTGATTTTAATGCCCGCTATAGGAGCACCCTACTACGGCCCTCTTTCACTCAGGGCCGTCCTGGGTGCTTTATGGACTGTTTGACAAGTGCTGGAGGAGGAAATAGAGCCGTGCACCTGGTGATTGAAACCGTGCATCTGGTAACCCAAAAACACAAATATGGTCATAAATGCATTTAACGGTCATTCTGATTTTAATGCCCGCTATAGGAGCACCCTACTACGGCCCTCTTTCACTCAGGGCCGTCCTGGGTGCTTTATGGACTGTTTGACAAGTGCTGGAGGAGGAAATAGAGCCGTGCACCTGGTGATTGAAACCGTGCACCTGGTGATTGAAAACGTGCATCTGGTAACCCAAAAATTCAAATATGGTCCTAAATGCATTTAAGGGTCATTCTGATATTAATGCCCGCTATGGAAACACCCTACTACGGCCCTCTCTCTGTCGGGGGCGACCTGAGTGCATTATGGACACTTTGAAATTTCACGATGGATACTGATTGCTATACAAGCGGTAACCCAAAAACACAAATATGGTCATAAATGCATTTAACGGTCATTCTGATTTTAATGCCCGCTATAGGAGCACCCTACTACGGCCCTCTTTCACTCAGGGCCGTCCTGGGTGCTTTATGGACTGTTTGACAAGTGCTGGAGGAGGAAATAGAGCCGTGCACCTGGTGATTGAAACCGTGCATCTGGTAACCCAAAAACACAAATATGGTCATAAATGCATTTAACGGTCATTCTGATTTTAATGCCCGCTATAGGAGCACCCTACTACGGCCCTCTTTCACTCAGGGCCGTCCTGGGTGCTTTATGGACTGTTTGACAAGTGCTGGAGGAGGAAATAGAGCCGTGCACCTGGTGATTGAAACCGTGCACCTGGTGATTGAAAACGTGCATCTGGTAACCCAAAAATTCAAATATGGTCCTAAATGCATTTAAGGGTCATTCTGATATTAATGCCCGCTATGGAAACACCCTACTACGGCCCTCTCTCTGTCGGGGGCGACCTGAGTGCATTATGGACACTTTGAAATTTCACGATGGATACTGATTGCTATACAAGCGGTAACCCAAAAACACAAATATGGTCATAAATGCATTTAACGGTCATTCTGATTTTAATGCCCGCTATAGGAGCACCCTACTACGGCCCTCTTTCACTCAGGGCCGTCCTGGGTGCTTTATGGACTGTTTGACAAGTGCTGGAGGAGGAAATAGAGCCGTGCACCTGGTGATTGAAACCGTGCATCTGGTAACCCAAAAACACAAATATGGTCATAAATGCATTTAACGGTCATTCTGATTTTAATGCCCGCTATAGGAGCACCCTACTACGGCCCTCTTTCACTCAGGGCCGTCCTGGGTGCTTTATGGACTGTTTGACAAGTGCTGGAGGAGGAAATAGAGCCGTGCACCTGGTGATTGAAACCGTGCACCTGGTGATTGAAAACGTGCATCTGGTAACCCAAAAATTCAAATATGGTCCTAAATGCATTTAAGGGTCATTCTGATATTAATGCCCGCTATGGAAACACCCTACTACGGCCCTCTCTCTGTCGGGGGCGACCTGAGTGCATTATGGACACTTTGAAATTTCACGATGGATACTGATTGCTATACAAGCGGTAACCCAAAAACACAAATATGGTCATAAATGCATTTAACGGTCATTCTGATTTTAATGCCCGCTATAGGAGCACCCTACTACGGCCCTCTTTCACTCAGGGCCGTCCTGGGTGCTTTATGGACTGTTTGACAAGTGCTGGAGGAGGAAATAGAGCCGTGCACCTGGTGATTGAAACCGTGCACCTGGTGATTGAAACGTGCATCTGGTAACCCAAAAATTCAAATATGGTCATAAATGCATTTAACGGTCATTCTGATTTTAATGCCCGCTATGGAGCACCCTACTACGGCCCTTTCACTCGGGGCCGTCCTGGGTGCTTTATGGACTGTTTGAAGGAATTTCACGTGGATGGTGATTGCATCGGTAACCCAAAAACACAAATATGGTCATAAATGCATTTAACGGTCATTCTGATTTTAATGCCCGCTATAGGAGCACCCTACTACGGCCCTCTTTCACTCAGGGCCGTCCTGGGTGCTTTATGGACTGTTTGACAAGTGCTGGAGGAGGAAATAGAGCCGTGCACCTGGTGATTGAAACCGTGCACCTGGTGATTGAAAACGTGCATCTGGTAACCCAAAAATTCAAATATGGTCCTAAATGCATTTAAGGGTCATTCTGATATTAATGCCCGCTATGGAAACACCCTACTACGGCCCTCTCTCTGTCGGGGGCGACCTGAGTGCATTATGGACACTTTGAAATTTCACGATGGATACTGATTGCTATACAAGCGGTAACCCAAAAACACAAATATGGTCATAAATGCATTTAACGGTCATTCTGATTTTAATGCCCGCTATAGGAGCACCCTACTACGGCCCTCTTTCACTCAGGGCCGTCCTGGGTGCTTTATGGACTGTTTGACAAGTGCTGGAGGAGGAAATAGAGCCGTGCACCTGGTGATTGAAACCGTGCATCTGGTAACCCAAAAACACAAATATGGTCATAAATGCATTTAACGGTCATTCTGATTTTAATGCCCGCTATAGGAGCACCCTACTACGGCCCTCTTTCACTCAGGGCCGTCCTGGGTGCTTTATGGACTGTTTGACAAGTGCTGGAGGAGGAAATAGAGCCGTGCACCTGGTGATTGAAACCGTGCACCTGGTGATTGAAAACGTGCATCTGGTAACCCAAAAATTCAAATATGGTCCTAAATGCATTTAAGGGTCATTCTGATATTAATGCCCGCTATGGAAACACCCTACTACGGCCCTCTCTCTGTCGGGGGCGACCTGAGTGCATTATGGACACTTTGAAATTTCACGATGGATACTGATTGCTATACAAGCGGTAACCCAAAAACACAAATATGGTCATAAATGCATTTAACGGTCATTCTGATTTTAATGCCCGCTATAGGAGCACCCTACTACGGCCCTCTTTCACTCAGGGCCGTCCTGGGTGCTTTATGGACTGTTTGACAAGTGCTGGAGGAGGAAATAGAGCCGTGCACCTGGTGATTGAAACCGTGCATCTGGTAACCCAAAAACACAAATATGGTCATAAATGCATTTAACGGTCATTCTGATTTTAATGCCCGCTATAGGAGCACCCTACTACGGCCCTCTTTCACTCAGGGCCGTCCTGGGTGCTTTATGGACTGTTTGACAAGTGCTGGAGGAGGAAATAGAGCCGTGCACCTGGTGATTGAAACCGTGCACCTGGTGATTGAAAACGTGCATCTGGTAACCCAAAAATTCAAATATGGTCCTAAATGCATTTAAGGGTCATTCTGATATTAATGCCCGCTATGGAAACACCCTACTACGGCCCTCTCTCTGTCGGGGGCGACCTGAGTGCATTATGGACACTTTGAAATTTCACGATGGATACTGATTGCTATACAAGCGGTAACCCAAAAACACAAATATGGTCATAAATGCATTTAACGGTCATTCTGATTTTAATGCCCGCTATAGGAGCACCCTACTACGGCCCTCTTTCACTCAGGGCCGTCCTGGGTGCTTTATGGACTGTTTGACAAGTGCTGGAGGAGGAAATAGAGCCGTGCACCTGGTGATGAAACCGTGCATCTGGTAACCCAAAAACAAAACAAATATGGTCATAAATGCATTTAACGGTCATTCTGATTTTAATGCCCGCTATAGGAGCACCCTACTACGGCCCTCTTTCACTCAGGGCCGTCCTGGGTGCTTTATGGACTGTTTGACAAGTGCTGGAGGAGGAAATAGAGCCGTGCACCTGGTGATTGAAACCGTGCACCTGGTGATTGAAAACGTGCATCTGGTAACCCAAAAATTCAAATATGGTCCTAAATGCATTTAAGGGTCATTCTGATATTAATGCCCGCTATGGAAACACCCTACTACGGCCCTCTTCTGTCGGGGGCGACCTGAGTGCATTATGGACACTTTGAAATTTCACGATGGATACTGATTGCTATACAAGCGGTAACCCAAAACACAAATATGGTCATAAATGCATTTAACGGTCATTCTGATTTTAATGCCCGCTATAGGAGCACCCTACTACGGCCTCTTTCACACCAGGGCCGTCCTGGGTGCTTTATGACTGTTTGACAAGTGCTGGAGGAGGAAATAGAGCCTGCACCTGGTGATTGAAACCGTGCATCTGGTAACCAAAAAACACAAATATGGTCATAAATGCATTAACGGTCATTCTGATTTTTAATGCCCGCTATAGGAGCACCCTACTACGGCCCTCTTTCACTCAGGGCCGTCCTGGGTGCTTTATGGACTGTTGACAAGTGCTGGAGGAGGAAATAGAGCGTGCACCTGGTGATTGAAAACGTGCATCTGGTAACCCAAAAACAAATATGGTCATAAATGCATTTAACGGGTCATTCTGATTTAATTGCCCGCTATAGGAGCACCCTACTACGGCCCTCTTCACTCAGGGCCGTCCTGGTGCTTTATGGACTGTTTGACAAGTGCACGAGGAGAAATAGAGCGTGCACCTGGTGATTGAAAAACGGCACCTGGTATTGAAAACGTGCATCTGGTAACCCTAAAAATTCA
>NW_022262105.1:0-20480 GCF_002021735.2 Oncorhynchus kisutch | reverse complement strand
CGGGGGACCGCCAGCTCGATCCCGAGATCCAACTACGAGCTTTTTTAACTGCAGAAACTTTAAGATACGCTATTGGAGCTGGAATTACCCGCGGCTGCTGGCACCAGACTTGCCTCCAATGGATTCCTCGTTAAAGGATTTAAAGTGTACTCATTCCAATTACAGGGCCTCGAAAGAGTCTGTATTGTATTTTTCGTCACTACCTCCCCGAGTCGGGAGTGGGGTAATTTGCGCCGCTGCTGCCTTCCTTGGATGTGGTAGCCGTTTCTCAGGCTCCCTCTCCGGAATCGAACCCTGATTCCCGTTACCCGTGGTCACCATGGTAGGCACAGAAAGTACCATCGAAAGTTGATAGGGCAGACATTCGAATGAGACGTCACCGCCACAAAGGGCGCGCGATCGGCTCCAAGTTATCTAGAGTCACCAAAGCGGCCGGGGCAACCGAGATTGGCCCGCATGGGTTTTGGGTCTGATAAATGCACGCATCCCCGGAGGTCAGCGCTCGTTTGCATGTATTAGCTCTAGAATTGCCACAGTTATCCAAGTAACGTTTGAGCGATCAAAGGAACCATAACTGATTTAATGAGCCATTCGCAGTTTCACTGTACCGGCCGTGTGTACTTAGACTTGCATGGCTTAATCTTTGAGACAAGCATATGCTACTGGCAGGATCAACCAGGTAGCCACTCACAACTTAGATGTTTGTACCTGGGCACACTAAGCAAACAACAACCAGGGACCAGTCCTATCCCGTCAGGGGAGGAGGCCCTGGCACCATCCACCGTGTGCCCAGCGGGAGGCCCTGAACTGCCCATGGCCGGAGCCACAGGTGCCGGGGCGCCGCTCGAGAGGTCTCTTGTCTAGCCGGAGCGCCTATTCGGAACGCCATCAACTGGGCAAAAGGAACCACAACCTCGGACAGACCGCTTGGGTCAACCAGGTAGGTCCACGTTTAAAGACAGGGTTGAGAAAACGTGCTTCTGGCGCCGATGCGTTACGGGATGACCAACACCACATGCTTCGCAGCCTGAGTGTGCCACTCCCCGCACCGGAACACCAATGAAGGGCCACTTGGTCAGACAGTTCGGCTCGAATTCGCACGAACTTTGCGCGGCTGGAGCGTATCGAAATTAGGGGACAAACGTTTCCGAAAGGGGCTCCCCCGATAGAGGCAAATCCACTTGGGTCGGGAGGGAACATCCATCAGAACACCAGCCAAAGGCCGGCCGATAGAGTCCCTCCCAGGTGGAAAACGAATGCAAATCAGTCAGAGGAAATTAAACTCCCTGGACAACAGAGGACAACCATGGAGACGCACCGTGAAACAAGTATGGGACTGGACTGGAGAGCTAGCCCTCACCGGGACTAAACAACCACCAATCAGTCGCCGAAGGGATTGGCACCTTCATTGGACCAGAACCATGGTCATTGATGAACCAAACCCACAAGGTAATAGCTGGGATAGAACAACTGCCGGGGCAGAGCTCAATATCCTCCCATCACCAAGCTGGGAAACGTGGCTCAAAAGTTAGGATAAATCGGACGCCGAAGGGTCTGTTCCAACCACTAAATCGGACGCCGGCGGCAAATGTCCGAATTACCATGGTTCCGAGGGGCTCACATCCCTCAAAAGTACCCAGTACTTATTTTCTATTCGGCCTGATCAGTTTGGCACCACCCCCGTCTCTCTAGGACATGGAAGTCTTGTTGTCAAAAACCAGGTTTCTGATTTCGCGCCGGTACCTGTCTGGTCGACCCACCCCCGAGTGTGTCATTGACGATCAGGCCAATTTATCGATATAATCCCGGAACCGCACAGGGTGTATGTCCGCCCCGAAATTGGGGGTAAAATTCGGTTAAACACAAAACGTGAATAAATCAGAAAGTACACATCCAATCTGGATGGGGGTTTTTTAAAACGAAAGGGCACATATAGACGAGCATTTACATTTAATTAAAACCGTTTTTGTATAAAACATTTTAATAGAAAATCGTGTTTTAAGTTTTGGGAAAAAAGTGAATGTTACAGGAAACATAGGTGCCTATGGATGCGAAATGTTTTTGATATGCTGCAATTGTTGCCCATCACGAGAGAGGGTATGAGACGAAATTTGGGACCTCTAGCCCTTCGGGAAGTATTTTTAATCATTTTTTGAAAATTACAGAAATTGGTCGGGAAAATGGCAGAGTCCACACTTTTCAAAGCCGTGCACCTGGTGATTGAAAACGTGCATCTGGTAACCCAAAAATTCAAATATGGTTCTAAATACACTTGCAGGTGTTCCAGACATCCATGCCCGCTATGGGAGCACCCTACTACGGCCCTCTATCAATGGGGGCCCGTCCTGAGTGCTTTATTTACTGTTTAAAATTTCACGATGGATACTGATTGCTATACAAGCGGTAACCCAAAAACACAAATATGGTCATAAATGCATTTAACGGTCATTCTGATTTTAATGCCCGCTATAGGAGCACCCTACTACGGCCCTCTTTCACTCAGGGCCGTCCTGGGTGCTTTATGGACTGTTTGACAAGTGCTGGAGGAGGAAATAGAGCCGTGCACCTGGTGATTGAAACCGTGCATCTGGTAACCCAAAAACACAAATATGGTCATAAATGCATTTAACGGTCATTCTGATTTTAATGCCCGCTATAGGAGCACCCTACTACGGCCCTCTTTCACTCAGGGCCGTCCTGGGTGCTTTATGGACTGTTTGACAAGTGCTGGAGGAGGAAATAGAGCCGTGCACCTGGTGATTGAAACCGTGCATCTGGTAACCCAAAAACACAAATATGGTCATAAATGCATTTAACGGTCATTCTGATTTTAATGCCCGCTATAGGAGCACCCTACTACGGCCCTCTTTCACTCAGGGCCGTCCTGGGTGCTTTATGGACTGTTTGACAAGTGCTGGAGGAGGAAATAGAGCCGTGCACCTGGTGATTGAAACCGTGCACCTGGTGATTGAAAACGTGCATCTGGTAACCCAAAAATTCAAATATGGTCCTAAATGCATTTAAGGGTCATTCTGATATTAATGCCCGCTATGGAAACACCCTACTACGGCCCTCTCTCTGTCGGGGGCGACCTGAGTGCATTATGGACACTTTGAAATTTCACGATGGATACTGATTGCTATACAAGCGGTAACCCAAAAACACAAATATGGTCATAAATGCATTTAACGGTCATTCTGATTTTAATGCCCGCTATAGGAGCACCCTACTACGGCCCTCTTTCACTCAGGGCCGTCCTGGGTGCTTTATGGACTGTTTGACAAGTGCTGGAGGAGGAAATAGAGCCGTGCACCTGGTGATTGAAACCGTGCACCTGGTGATTGAAAACGTGCATCTGGTAACCCAAAAATTCAAATATGGTCCTAAATGCATTTAAGGGTCATTCTGATATTAATGCCCGCTATGGAAACACCCTACTACGGCCCTCTCTCTGTCGGGGGCGACCTGAGTGCATTATGGACACTTTGAAATTTCACGATGGATACTGATTGCTATACAAGCGGTAACCCAAAAACACAAATATGGTCATAAATGCATTTAACGGTCATTCTGATTTTAATGCCCGCTATAGGAGCACCCTACTACGGCCCTCTTTCACTCAGGGCCGTCCTGGGTGCTTTATGGACTGTTTGACAAGTGCTGGAGGAGGAAATAGAGCCGTGCACCTGGTGATTGAAACCGTGCATCTGGTAACCCAAAAACACAAATATGGTCATAAATGCATTTAACGGTCATTCTGATTTTAATGCCCGCTATAGGAGCACCCTACTACGGCCCTCTTTCACTCAGGGCCGTCCTGGGTGCTTTATGGACTGTTTGACAAGTGCTGGAGGAGGAAATAGAGCCGTGCACCTGGTGATTGAAACCGTGCACCTGGTGATTGAAAACGTGCATCTGGTAACCCAAAAATTCAAATATGGTCCTAAATGCATTTAAGGGTCATTCTGATATTAATGCCCGCTATGGAAACACCCTACTACGGCCCTCTCTCTGTCGGGGGCGACCTGAGTGCATTATGGACACTTTGAAATTTCACGATGGATACTGATTGCTATACAAGCGGTAACCCAAAAACACAAATATGGTCATAAATGCATTTAACGGTCATTCTGATTTTAATGCCCGCTATAGGAGCACCCTACTACGGCCCTCTTTCACTCAGGGCCGTCCTGGGTGCTTTATGGACTGTTTGACAAGTGCTGGAGGAGGAAATAGAGCCGTGCACCTGGTGATTGAAACCGTGCATCTGGTAACCCAAAAACACAAATATGGTCATAAATGCATTTAACGGTCATTCTGATTTTAATGCCCGCTATAGGAGCACCCTACTACGGCCCTCTTTCACTCAGGGCCGTCCTGGGTGCTTTATGGACTGTTTGACAAGTGCTGGAGGAGGAAATAGAGCCGTGCACCTGGTGATTGAAACCGTGCATCTGGTAACCCAAAAACACAAATATGGTCATAAATGCATTTAACGGTCATTCTGATTTTAATGCCCGCTATAGGAGCACCCTACTACGGCCCTCTTTCACTCAGGGCCGTCCTGGGTGCTTTATGGACTGTTTGACAAGTGCTGGAGGAGGAAATAGAGCCGTGCACCTGGTGATTGAAACCGTGCACCTGGTGATTGAAAACGTGCATCTGGTAACCCAAAAATTCAAATATGGTCCTAAATGCATTTAAGGGTCATTCTGATATTAATGCCCGCTATGGAAACACCCTACTACGGCCCTCTCTCTGTCGGGGGCGACCTGAGTGCATTATGGACACTTTGAAATTTCACGATGGATACTGATTGCTATACAAGCGGTAACCCAAAAACACAAATATGGTCATAAATGCATTTAACGGTCATTCTGATTTTAATGCCCGCTATAGGAGCACCCTACTACGGCCCTCTTTCACTCAGGGCCGTCCTGGGTGCTTTATGGACTGTTTGACAAGTGCTGGAGGAGGAAATAGAGCCGTGCACCTGGTGATTGAAACCGTGCATCTGGTAACCCAAAAACACAAATATGGTCATAAATGCATTTAACGGTCATTCTGATTTTAATGCCCGCTATAGGAGCACCCTACTACGGCCCTCTTTCACTCAGGGCCGTCCTGGGTGCTTTATGGACTGTTTGACAAGTGCTGGAGGAGGAAATAGAGCCGTGCACCTGGTGATTGAAACCGTGCACCTGGTGATTGAAAACGTGCATCTGGTAACCCAAAAATTCAAATATGGTCCTAAATGCATTTAAGGGTCATTCTGATATTAATGCCCGCTATGGAAACACCCTACTACGGCCCTCTCTCTGTCGGGGGCGACCTGAGTGCATTATGGACACTTTGAAATTTCACGATGGATACTGATTGCTATACAAGCGGTAACCCAAAAACACAAATATGGTCATAAATGCATTTAACGGTCATTCTGATTTTAATGCCCGCTATAGGAGCACCCTACTACGGCCCTCTTTCACTCAGGGCCGTCCTGGGTGCTTTATGGACTGTTTGACAAGTGCTGGAGGAGGAAATAGAGCCGTGCACCTGGTGATTGAAACCGTGCATCTGGTAACCCAAAAACACAAATATGGTCATAAATGCATTTAACGGTCATTCTGATTTTAATGCCCGCTATAGGAGCACCCTACTACGGCCCTCTTTCACTCAGGGCCGTCCTGGGTGCTTTATGGACTGTTTGACAAGTGCTGGAGGAGGAAATAGAGCCGTGCACCTGGTGATTGAAACCGTGCATCTGGTAACCCAAAAACACAAATATGGTCATAAATGCATTTAACGGTCATTCTGATTTTAATGCCCGCTATAGGAGCACCCTACTACGGCCCTCTTTCACTCAGGGCCGTCCTGGGTGCTTTATGGACTGTTTGACAAGTGCTGGAGGAGGAAATAGAGCCGTGCACCTGGTGATTGAAACCGTGCACCTGGTGATTGAAAACGTGCATCTGGTAACCCAAAAATTCAAATATGGTCCTAAATGCATTTAAGGGTCATTCTGATATTAATGCCCGCTATGGAAACACCCTACTACGGCCCTCTCTCTGTCGGGGGCGACCTGAGTGCATTATGGACACTTTGAAATTTCACGATGGATACTGATTGCTATACAAGCGGTAACCCAAAAACACAAATATGGTCATAAATGCATTTAACGGTCATTCTGATTTTAATGCCCGCTATAGGAGCACCCTACTACGGCCCTCTTTCACTCAGGGCCGTCCTGGGTGCTTTATGGACTGTTTGACAAGTGCTGGAGGAGGAAATAGAGCCGTGCACCTGGTGATTGAAACCGTGCATCTGGTAACCCAAAAACACAAATATGGTCATAAATGCATTTAACGGTCATTCTGATTTTAATGCCCGCTATAGGAGCACCCTACTACGGCCCTCTTTCACTCAGGGCCGTCCTGGGTGCTTTATGGACTGTTTGACAAGTGCTGGAGGAGGAAATAGAGCCGTGCACCTGGTGATTGAAACCGTGCATCTGGTAACCCAAAAACACAAATATGGTCATAAATGCATTTAACGGTCATTCTGATTTTAATGCCCGCTATAGGAGCACCCTACTACGGCCCTCTTTCACTCAGGGCCGTCCTGGGTGCTTTATGGACTGTTTGACAAGTGCTGGAGGAGGAAATAGAGCCGTGCACCTGGTGATTGAAACCGTGCACCTGGTGATTGAAAACGTGCATCTGGTAACCCAAAAATTCAAATATGGTCCTAAATGCATTTAAGGGTCATTCTGATATTAATGCCCGCTATGGAAACACCCTACTACGGCCCTCTCTCTGTCGGGGGCGACCTGAGTGCATTATGGACACTTTGAAATTTCACGATGGATACTGATTGCTATACAAGCGGTAACCCAAAAACACAAATATGGTCATAAATGCATTTAACGGTCATTCTGATTTTAATGCCCGCTATAGGAGCACCCTACTACGGCCCTCTTTCACTCAGGGCCGTCCTGGGTGCTTTATGGACTGTTTGACAAGTGCTGGAGGAGGAAATAGAGCCGTGCACCTGGTGATTGAAACCGTGCATCTGGTAACCCAAAAACACAAATATGGTCATAAATGCATTTAACGGTCATTCTGATTTTAATGCCCGCTATAGGAGCACCCTACTACGGCCCTCTTTCACTCAGGGCCGTCCTGGGTGCTTTATGGACTGTTTGACAAGTGCTGGAGGAGGAAATAGAGCCGTGCACCTGGTGATTGAAACCGTGCACCTGGTGATTGAAAACGTGCATCTGGTAACCCAAAAATTCAAATATGGTCCTAAATGCATTTAAGGGTCATTCTGATATTAATGCCCGCTATGGAAACACCCTACTACGGCCCTCTCTCTGTCGGGGGCGACCTGAGTGCATTATGGACACTTTGAAATTTCACGATGGATACTGATTGCTATACAAGCGGTAACCCAAAAACACAAATATGGTCATAAATGCATTTAACGGTCATTCTGATTTTAATGCCCGCTATAGGAGCACCCTACTACGGCCCTCTTTCACTCAGGGCCGTCCTGGGTGCTTTATGGACTGTTTGACAAGTGCTGGAGGAGGAAATAGAGCCGTGCACCTGGTGATTGAAACCGTGCATCTGGTAACCCAAAAACACAAATATGGTCATAAATGCATTTAACGGTCATTCTGATTTTAATGCCCGCTATAGGAGCACCCTACTACGGCCCTCTTTCACTCAGGGCCGTCCTGGGTGCTTTATGGACTGTTTGACAAGTGCTGGAGGAGGAAATAGAGCCGTGCACCTGGTGATTGAAACCGTGCACCTGGTGATTGAAAACGTGCATCTGGTAACCCAAAAATTCAAATATGGTCCTAAATGCATTTAAGGGTCATTCTGATATTAATGCCCGCTATGGAAACACCCTACTACGGCCCTCTCTCTGTCGGGGGCGACCTGAGTGCATTATGGACACTTTGAAATTTCACGATGGATACTGATTGCTATACAAGCGGTAACCCAAAAACACAAATATGGTCATAAATGCATTTAACGGTCATTCTGATTTTAATGCCCGCTATAGGAGCACCCTACTACGGCCCTCTTTCACTCAGGGCCGTCCTGGTGCTTTATGGACTGTTTGACAAGTGCTGGAGGAGGAAATAGAGCCGTGCACCTGGTGATTGAAACCGTGCATCTGGTAACCCAAAACACAAATATGGTCATAAATGCATTTAACGGTCATTCTGATTTTAATGCCCGCTATAGGAGCACCCTACTACGGCCCTCTTTCACTCAGGGCCGTCCTGGGTGCTTTATGGACTGTTTGACAAGTGCTGGGAGGAGAAATAGAGCCGTGCACCTGGTGATTGAAACCGTGCATCTGGTAACCCAAAAACACAAATATGGTCATAATGCATTTAACGGTCATTCTGATTTTAATGCCCGCTATAGGAGCACCCTACTACGGCCCTCTTTTCACTCAGGGCCGTCCTGGGTGCTTTATGGACTGTTTGACAAGTGCTGGAGGAGGAAATAGAGCCGTGCACCTGGTGATTGAAACCGTGCACCTGGTGATTGAAAACGTGCATCTGGTAACCCAAAAATTCAAATATGGTCCTAAATGCATTTAAGGGTCATTCTGATATTAATGCCCGCTATGGAAACACCCTACTACGGCCCTCTCTCTGTCGGGGGCGACCTGAGTGCATTATGGACACTTTGAAATTTCACGATGGATACTGATTGCTATACAAGCGGTAACCCAAAAACACAAATATGGTCATAAATGCATTTAACGGTCATTCTGATTTTAATGCCCGCTATAGGAGCACCCTACTACGGCCCTCTTTCACTCAGGGCCGTCCTGGGTGCTTTATGGACTGTTTGACAAGTGCTGGAGGAGGAAATAGAGCCGTGCACCTGGTGATTGAAACCGTGCATCTGGTAACCCAAAAACACAAATATGGTCATAAATGCATTTAACGGTCATTCTGATTTTAATGCCCGCTATAGGAGCACCCTACTACGGCCCTCTTTCACTCAGGGCCGTCCTGGGTGCTTTATGGACTGTTTGACAAGTGCTGGAGGAGGAAATAGAGCCGTGCACCTGGTGATTGAAACCGTGCATCTGGTAACCCAAAAACACAAATATGGTCATAAATGCATTTAACGGTCATTCTGATTTTAATGCCCGCTATAGGAGCACCCTACTACGGCCCTCTTCACTCAGGGCCGTCCTGGGTGCTTTATGGACTGTTTGACAAGTGCTGGAGGAGGAAATAGAGCCGTGCACCTGGTGATTGAAACCGTGCACCTGGTGATTGAAAACGTGCATCTGGTAACCCAAAAATTCAAATATGGTCCTAAATGCATTTAAGGGTCATTCTGATATTAATGCCCGCTATGGAAACACCCTACTACGGCCCTCTCTCTGTCGGGGCGACCTGAGTGCATTATGGACACTTTGAAATTTCACGATGGATACTGATTGCTATACAAGCGGTAACCCAAAAACACAAATATGGTCATAAATTGCCATTTAACGGTCATTCTGATTTTAATGCCCGCTATAGGAGCAACCCCTACTACGGCCCTCTTTCACTCAGGGCCGTCCTGGGTGCTTTATGGACTGTTTGACAAGTGCTGGAGGAGGAAATAGAGCCGTGCACCTGGTGATTGAAACCGTGCATCTGGTAACCCAAAAACACAAATATGGTCATAAATGCATTTAACGGTCATTCTGATTTTAATGCCCGCTATAGGAGCACCCTACTACGGCCCTCTTTCACTCAGGGCCGTCCTGGGTGCTTTATGGACTGTTTGACAAGTGCTGGAGGAGGAAATAGAGCCGTGCACCTGGTGATTGAAACCGTGCATCTGGTAACCCAAAAACACAAATATGGTCATAAATGCATTTAACGGTCATTCTGATTTTAATGCCCGCTATAGGAGCACCCTACTACGGCCCTCTTTCACTCAGGGCCGTCCTGGGTGCTTTATGGACTGTTTGACAAGTGCTGGAGGAGGAAATAGAGCCGTGCACCTGGTGATTGAAACCGTGCACCTGGTGATTGAAAACGTGCATCTGGTAACCCAAAAATTCAAATATGGTCCTAAATGCATTTAAGGTCATTCTGATATTAATGCCCGCTATGGAAACACCCTACTACGGCCCTCTCTCTGTCGGGGGCGACCTGAGTGCATTATGGACACTTTGAAATTTCACGATGGATACTGATTGCTATACAAGCGGTAACCCAAAAACACAAATATGGTCATAAATGCATTTAACGGTCATTCTGATTTTAATGCCCGCTATAGGAGCACCCTACTACGGCCCTCTTTCACTCAGGGCCGTCCTGGGTGCTTTATGGACTGTTTGACAAGTGCTGGAGGAGGAAATAGAGCCGTGCACCTGGTGATTGAAACCGTGCACCTGGTGATTGAAAACGTGCATCTGGTAACCCAAAAATTCAAATATGGTCCTAAATGCATTTAAGGGTCATTCTGATATTAATGCCCGCTATGGAAACACCCTACTACGGCCCTCTCTCTGTCGGGGGCGACCTGAGTGCATTATGGACACTTTGAAATTTCACGATGGATACTGATTGCTATACAAGCGGTAACCCAAAAACACAAATATGGTCATAAATGCATTTAACGGTCATTCTGATTTTAATGCCCGCTATAGGAGCACCCTACTACGGCCCTCTTTCACTCAGGGCCGTCCTGGGTGCTTTATGGACTGTTTGACAAGTGCTGGAGGAGGAAATAGAGCCGTGCACCTGGTGATTGAAACCGTGCATCTGGTAACCCAAAAACACAAATATGGTCATAAATGCATTTAACGGTCATTCTGATTTTAATGCCCGCTATAGGAGCACCCTACTACGGCCCTCTTTCACTCAGGGCCGTCCTGGGTGCTTTATGGACTGTTTGACAAGTGCTGGAGGAGGAAATAGAGCCGTGCACCTGGTGATTGAAACCGTGCACCTGGTGATTGAAAACGTGCATCTGGTAACCCAAAAATTCAAATATGGTCCTAAATGCATTTAAGGGTCATTCTGATATTAATGCCCGCTATGGAAACACCCTACTACGGCCCTCTCTCTGTCGGGGGCGACCTGAGTGCATTATGGACACTTTGAAATTTCACGATGGATACTGATTGCTATACAAGCGGTAACCCAAAAACACAAATATGGTCATAAATGCATTTAACGGTCATTCTGATTTTAATGCCCGCTATAGGAGCACCCTACTACGGCCCTCTTTCACTCAGGGCCGTCCTGGGTGCTTTATGGACTGTTTGACAAGTGCTGGAGGAGGAAATAGAGCCGTGCACCTGGTGATTGAAACCGTGCATCTGGTAACCCAAAAACACAAATATGGTCATAAATGCATTTAACGGTCATTCTGATTTTAATGCCCGCTATAGGAGCACCCTACTACGGCCCTCTTTCACTCAGGGCCGTCCTGGGTGCTTTATGGACTGTTTGACAAGTGCTGGAGGAGGAAATAGAGCCGTGCACCTGGTGATTGAAACCGTGCACCTGGTGATTGAAAACGTGCATCTGGTAACCCAAAAATTCAAATATGGTCCTAAATGCATTTAAGGGTCATTCTGATATTAATGCCCGCTATGGAAACACCCTACTACGGCCCTCTCTCTGTCGGGGGCGACCTGAGTGCATTATGGACACTTTGAAATTTCACGATGGATACTGATTGCTATACAAGCGGTAACCCAAAAACACAAATATGGTCATAAATGCATTTAACGGTCATTCTGATTTTAATGCCCGCTATAGGAGCACCCTACTACGGCCCTCTTTCACTCAGGGCCGTCCTGGGTGCTTTATGGACTGTTTGACAAGTGCTGGAGGAGGAAATAGAGCCGTGCACCTGGTGATTGAAACCGTGCATCTGGTAACCCAAAAACACAAATATGGTCATAAATGCATTTAACGGTCATTCTGATTTTAATGCCCGCTATAGGAGCACCCTACTACGGCCCTCTTTCACTCAGGGCCGTCCTGGGTGCTTTATGGACTGTTTGACAAGTGCTGGAGGAGGAAATAGAGCCGTGCACCTGGTGATTGAAACCGTGCACCTGGTGATTGAAAACGTGCATCTGGTAACCCAAAAATTCAAATATGGTCCTAAATGCATTTAAGGGTCATTCTGATATTAATGCCCGCTATGGAAACACCCTACTACGGCCCTCTCTCTGTCGGGGGCGACCTGAGTGCATTATGGACACTTTGAAATTTCACGATGGATACTGATTGCTATACAAGCGGTAACCCAAAAACACAAATATGGTCATAAATGCATTTAACGGTCATTCTGATTTTAATGCCCGCTATAGGAGCACCCTACTACGGCCCTCTTTCACTCAGGGCCGTCCTGGGTGCTTTATGGACTGTTTGACAAGTGCTGGAGGAGGAAATAGAGCCGTGCACCTGGTGATTGAAACCGTGCATCTGGTAACCCAAAAACACAAATATGGTCATAAATGCATTTAACGGTCATTCTGATTTTAATGCCCGCTATAGGAGCACCCTACTACGGCCCTCTTTCACTCAGGGCCGTCCTGGGTGCTTTATGGACTGTTTGACAAGTGCTGGAGGAGGAAATAGAGCCGTGCACCTGGTGATTGAAACCGTGCACCTGGTGATTGAAAACGTGCATCTGGTAACCCAAAAATTCAAATATGGTCCTAAATGCATTTAAGGGTCATTCTGATATTAATGCCCGCTATGGAAACACCCTACTACGGCCCTCTCTCTGTCGGGGGCGACCTGAGTGCATTATGGACACTTTGAAATTTCACGATGGATACTGATTGCTATACAAGCGGTAACCCAAAAACACAAATATGGTCATAAATGCATTTAACGGTCATTCTGATTTTAATGCCCGCTATAGGAGCACCCTACTACGGCCCTCTTTCACTCAGGGCCGTCCTGGGTGCTTTATGGACTGTTTGACAAGTGCTGGAGGAGGAAATAGAGCCGTGCACCTGGTGATTGAAACCGTGCATCTGGTAACCCAAAACACAAATATGGTCATAAATGCATTTAACGGTCATTCTGATTTTAATGCCCGCTATAGGAGCACCCTACTACGGCCCTCTTTCACTCAGGGCCGTCCTGGGTGCTTTATGGACTGTTTGACAAGTGCTGGAGGAGGAAATAGAGCCGTGCACCTGGTGATTGAAACCGTGCACCTGGTGATTGAAAACGTGCATCTGGTAACCCAAAAATTCAAATATGGTCCTAAATGCATTTAAGGGTCATTCTGATATTAATGCCCGCTATGGAAACACCCTACTACGGCCCTCTCTCTGTCGGGGGCGACCTGAGTGCATTATGGACACTTTGAAATTTCACGATGGATACTGATTGCTATACAAGCGGTAACCCAAAAACACAAATATGGTCATAAATGCATTTAACGGTCATTCTGATTTTAATGCCCGCTATAGGAGCACCCTACTACGGCCCTCTTTCACTCAGGGCCGTCCTGGGTGCTTTATGGACTGTTTGACAAGTGCTGGAGGAGGAAATAGAGCCGTGCACCTGGTGATTGAAACCGTGCATCTGGTAACCCAAAAACACAAATATGGTCATAAATGCATTTAACGGTCATTCTGATTTTAATGCCCGCTATAGGAGCACCCTACTACGGCCCTCTTTCACTCAGGGCCGTCCTGGGTGCTTTATGGACTGTTTGACAAGTGCTGGAGGAGGAAATAGAGCCGTGCACCTGGTGATTGAAACCGTGCACCTGGTGATTGAAAACGTGCATCTGGTAACCCAAAAATTCAAATATGGTCCTAAATGCATTTAAGGGTCATTCTGATTTTAATGCCCGCTATGGAACACCCTACTACGGCCCTCTCTCTGTCGGGGGCGACCTGAGTGCATTATGGACACTTTGAAATTTCACGATGGATACTGATTGCTATACAAGCGGTAACCCAAAAACACAAATATGGTCATAAATGCATTTAACGGTCATTCTGATTTTAATGCCCGCTATAGGAGCACCCTACTACGGCCCTCTTTCACTCAGGGCCGTCCTGGGTGCTTTATGGACTGTTTGACAAGTGCTGGAGGAGGAAATAGAGCCGTGCACCTGGTGATTGAAACCGTGCACCTGGTGATTGAAAACGTGCATCTGGTAACCCAAAAATTCAAATATGGTCCTAAATGCATTTAAGGGTCATTCTGATATTAATGCCCGCTATGGAAACACCCTACTACGGCCCTCTCTCTGTCGGGGGCGACCTGAGTGCATTATGGACACTTTGAAATTTCACGATGGATACTGATTGCTATACAAGCGGTAACCCAAAAACACAAATATGGTCATAAATGCATTTAACGGTCATTCTGATTTTAATGCCCGCTATAGGAGCACCCTACTACGGCCCTCTTTCACTCAGGGCCGTCCTGGGTGCTTTATGGACTGTTTGACAAGTGCTGGAGGAGGAAATAGAGCCGTGCACCTGGTGATTGAAACCGTGCATCTGGTAACCCAAAAACACAAATATGGTCATAAATGCATTTAACGGTCATTCTGATTTTAATGCCCGCTATAGGAGCACCCTACTACGGCCCTCTTTCACTCAGGGCCGTCCTGGGTGCTTTATGGACTGTTTGACAAGTGCTGGAGGAGGAAATAGAGCCGTGCACCTGGTGATTGAAACCGTGCATCTGGTAACCCAAAAACACAAATATGGTCATAAATGCATTTAACGGTCATTCTGATTTTAATGCCCGCTATAGGAGCACCCTACTACGGCCCTCTTTCACTCAGGGCCGTCCTGGGTGCTTTATGGACTGTTTGACAAGTGCTGGAGGAGGAAATAGAGCCGTGCACCTGGTGATTGAACCGTGCATCTGGTAACCCAAAAAACAAAATATGGTCATAAATGCATTTAACGGTCATTCTGATTTTAATGCCCGCTATAGGAGCACCCTACTACGGCCCTCTTTCACTCAGGGCCGTCCTGGGTGCTTTATGGACTGTTTGACAAGTGCTGGAGGAGGAAATAGAGCCGTGCACCTGGTGATTGAAACCGTGCATCTGGTAACCCAAAAACACAAATATGGTCATAAATGCATTTAACGGTCATTCTGATTTTAATGCCCGCTATAGGAGCACCCTACTACGGCCCTCTTTCACTCAGGGCCGTCCTGGGTGCTTTATGGACTGTTTGACAAGTGCTGGAGGAGGAAATAGAGCCGTGCACCTGGTGATTGAAACCGTGCACCTGGTGATTGAAAACGTGCATCTGGTAACCCAAAAATTCAAATATGGTCCTAAATGCATTTAAGGGTCATTCTGATATTAATGCCCGCTATGGAAACACCCTACTACGGCCCTCTCTCTGTCGGGGGCGACCTGAGTGCATTATGGACACTTTGAAATTTCACGATGGATACTGATTGCTATACAAGCGGTAACCCAAAAACACAAATATGGTCATAAATGCATTTAACGGTCATTCTGATTTTAATGCCCGCTATAGGAGCACCCTACTACGGCCCTCTTTCACTCAGGGCCGTCCTGGGTGCTTTATGGACTGTTTGACAAGTGCTGGAGGAGGAAATAGAGCCGTGCACCTGGTGATTGAAACCGTGCATCTGGTAACCCAAAAACACAAATATGGTCATAAATGCATTTAACGGTCATTCTGATTTTAATGCCCGCTATAGGAGCACCCTACTACGGCCCTCTTTCACTCAGGGCCGTCCTGGGTGCTTTATGGACTGTTTGACAAGTGCTGGAGGAGGAAATAGAGCCGTGCACCTGGTGATTGAAACCGTGCATCTGGTAACCCAAAAACACAAATATGGTCATAAATGCATTTAACGGTCATTCTGATTTTAATGCCCGCTATAGGAGCACCCTACTACGGCCCTCTTTCACTCAGGGCCGTCCTGGGTGCTTTATGGACTGTTTGACAAGTGCTGGAGGAGGAAATAGAGCCGTGCACCTGGTGATTGAAACCGTGCACCTGGTGATTGAAAACGTGCATCTGGTAACCCAAAAATTCAAATATGGTCCTAAATGCATTTAAGGGTCATTCTGATATTAATGCCCGCTATGGAACACCCTACTACGGCCCTCTCTCTGTCGGGGCGACCTGAGTGCATTATGGACACTTTGAAATTTCACGATGGATACTGATTGCTATACAAGCGGTAACCCAAAAACACAAATATGGTCATAAATGCATTTAACGGTCATTCTGATTTTAATGCCCGCTATAGGAGCACCCTACTACGGCCCTCTTTCACTCAGGGCCGTCCTGGGTGCTTTATGGACTGTTTGACAAGTGCTGGAGGAGGAAATAGAGCCGTGCACCTGGTGATTGAAACCGTGCACCTGGTGATTGAAAACGTGCATCTGGTAACCCAAAAATTCAAATATGGTCCTAAATGCATTTAAGGGTCATTCTGATATTAATGCCCGCTATGGAAACACCCTACTACGGCCCTCTCTCTGTCGGGGGCGACCTGAGTGCATTATGGACACTTTGAAATTTCACGATGGATACTGATTGCTATACAAGCGGTAACCCAAAAACACAAATATGGTCATAAATGCATTTAACGGTCATTCTGATTTTAATGCCCGCTATAGGAGCACCCTACTACGGCCCTCTTTCACTCAGGGCCGTCCTGGGTGCTTTATGGACTGTTTGACAAGTGCTGGAGGAGGAAATAGAGCCGTGCACCTGGTGATTGAAACCGTGCATCTGGTAACCCAAAAACACAAATATGGTCATAAATGCATTTAACGGTCATTCTGATTTTAATGCCCGCTATAGGAGCACCCTACTACGGCCCTCTTTCACTCAGGGCCGTCCTGGGTGCTTTATGGACTGTTTGACAAGTGCTGGAGGAGGAAATAGAGCCGTGCACCTGGTGATTGAAACCGTGCACCTGGTGATTGAAAACGTGCATCTGGTAACCCAAAAATTCAAATATGGTCCTAAATGCATTTAAGGGTCATTCTGATATTAATGCCCGCTATGGAAACACCCTACTACGGCCCTCTCTCTGTCGGGGGCGACCTGAGTGCATTATGGACACTTTGAAATTTCACGATGGATACTGATTGCTATACAAGCGGTAACCCAAAAACACAAATATGGTCATAAATGCATTTAACGGTCATTCTGATTTTAATGCCCGCTATAGGAGCACCCTACTACGGCCCTCTTTCACTCAGGGCCGTCCTGGGTGCTTTATGGACTGTTTGACAAGTGCTGGAGGAGGAAATAGAGCCGTGCACCTGGTGATTGAAACCGTGCATCTGGTAACCCAAAAACACAAATATGGTCATAAATGCATTTAACGGTCATTCTGATTTTAATGCCCGCTATAGGAGCACCCTACTACGGCCCTCTTTCACTCAGGGCCGTCCTGGGTGCTTTATGGACTGTTTGACAAGTGCTGGAGGAGGAAATAGAGCCGTGCACCTGGTGATTGAAACCGTGCACCTGGTGATTGAAAACGTGCATCTGGTAACCCAAAAATTCAAATATGGTCCTAAATGCATTTAAGGGTCATTCTGATATTAATGCCCGCTATGGAAACACCCTACTACGGCCCTCTCTCTGTCGGGGGCGACCTGAGTGCATTATGGACACTTTGAAATTTCACGATGGATACTGATTGCTATACAAGCGGTAACCCAAAAACACAAATATGGTCATAAATGCATTTAACGGTCATTCTGATTTTAATGCCCGCTATAGGAGCACCCTACTACGGCCCTCTTTCACTCAGGGCCGTCCTGGGTGCTTTATGGACTGTTTGACAAGTGCTGGAGGAGGAAATAGAGCCGTGCACCTGGTGATTGAAACCGTGCATCTGGTAACCCAAAAACACAAATATGGTCATAAATGCATTTAACGGTCATTCTGATTTTAATGCCCGCTATAGGAGCACCCTACTACGGCCCTCTTTCACTCAGGGCCGTCCTGGGTGCTTTATGGACTGTTTGACAAGTGCTGGAGGAGGAAATAGAGCCGTGCACCTGGTGATTGAAACCGTGCATCTGGTAACCCAAAAACACAAATATGGTCATAAATGCATTTAACGGTCATTCTGATTTTAATGCCCGCTATAGGAGCACCCTACTACGGCCCTCTTTCACTCAGGGCCGTCCTGGGTGCTTTATGGACTGTTTGACAAGTGCTGGAGGAGGAAATAGAGCCGTGCACCTGGTGATTGAAACCGTGCACCTGGTGATTGAAAACGTGCATCTGGTAACCCAAAAATTCAAATATGGTCCTAAATGCATTTAAGGGTCATTCTGATATTAATGCCCGCTATGGAAACACCCTACTACGGCCCTCTCTCTGTCGGGGGCGACCTGAGTGCATTATGGACACTTTGAAATTTCACGATGGATACTGATTGCTATACAAGCGGTAACCCAAAAACACAAATATGGTCATAAATGCATTTAACGGTCATTCTGATTTTAATGCCCGCTATAGGAGCACCCTACTACGGCCCTCTTTCACTCAGGGCCGTCCTGGGTGCTTTATGGACTGTTTGACAAGTGCTGGAGGAGGAAATAGAGCCGTGCACCTGGTGATTGAAACCGTGCATCTGGTAACCCAAAAACACAAATATGGTCATAAATGCATTTAACGGTCATTCTGATTTTAATGCCCGCTATAGGAGCACCCTACTACGGCCCTCTTTCACTCAGGGCCGTCCTGGGTGCTTTATGGACTGTTTGACAAGTGCTGGAGGAGGAAATAGAGCCGTGCACCTGGTGATTGAAACCGTGCACCTGGTGATTGAAAACGTGCATCTGGTAACCCAAAAATTCAAATATGGTCCTAAATGCATTTAAGGGTCATTCTGATATTAATGCCCGCTATGGAAACACCCTACTACGGCCCTCTCTCTGTCGGGGGCGACCTGAGTGCATTATGGACACTTTGAAATTTCACGATGGATACTGATTGCTATACAAGCGGTAACCCAAAAACACAAATATGGTCATAAATGCATTTAACGGTCATTCTGATTTTAATGCCCGCTATAGGAGCACCCTACTACGGCCCTCTTTCACTCAGGGCCGTCCTGGGTGCTTTATGGACTGTTTGACAAGTGCTGGAGGAGGAAATAGAGCCGTGCACCTGGTGATTGAAACCGTGCATCTGGTAACCCAAAAACACAAATATGGTCATAAATGCATTTAACGGTCATTCTGATTTTAATGCCCGCTATAGGAGCACCCTACTACGGCCCTCTTTCACTCAGGGCCGTCCTGGGTGCTTTATGGACTGTTTGACAAGTGCTGGAGGAGGAAATAGAGCCGTGCACCTGGTGATTGAAACCGTGCATCTGGTAACCCAAAAACACAAATATGGTCATAAATGCATTTAACGGTCATTCTGATTTTAATGCCCGCTATAGGAGCACCCCTACTACGGCCCTCTTTCACTCAGGGCCGTCCTGGGTGCTTTATGGACTGTTTGACAAGTGCTGGAGGAGGAAATAGAGCCGTGCACCTGGTGATTGAAACCGTGCACCTGGTGATTGAAAACGTGCATCTGGTAACCCAAAAATTCAAATATGGTCCTAAATGCATTTAAGGGTCATTCTGATATTAATGCCCGCTATGGAAACACCCTACTACGGCCCTCTCTCTGTCGGGGGCGACCTGAGTGCATTATGGACACTTTGAAATTTCACGATGGATACTGATTGCTATACAAGCGGTAACCCAAAAACACAAATATGGTCATAAATGCATTTAACGGTCATTCTGATTTTAATGCCCGCTATAGGAGCACCCTACTACGCGCCCTCTTTCACTCAGGGCCGTCCTGGGTGCTTTATGGACTGTTTGACAAGTGCTGGAGGAGGAAATAGAGCCGTGCACCTGGTGATTGAAACCGTGCACCTGGTGATTGAAAACGTGCATCTGGTAACCCAAAAATCAAATATGGTCCTAAATGCATTTAAGGTCATTCTGATATTAATGCCCGCTATGGAAACACCCTACTACGGCCCTCTCTCTGTCGGGGCGACCTGAGTGCATTATGGACACTTTGAAATTTCACGATGGATACTGATTGCTATACAAGCGGTAACCCAAAAACACAAATATGGTCATAAATGCATTTAACGGTCATTCTGATTTTAATGCCCGCTATAGGAGCACCCTACTACGGCCCTCTTTCACTCAGGGCCGTCCTGGGTGCTTTATGGACTGTTTGACAAGTGCTGGAGGAGGAAATAGAGCCGTGCACCTGGTGATTGAAACCGTGCATCTGGTAACCCAAAAACACAAATATGGTCATAAATGCATTTAACGGTCATTCTGATTTTAATGCCCGCTATAGGAGCACCCCTACTACGGCCCTCTTTCACTCAGGCCGTCCTGGGTGCTTTATGGACTGTTTGACAAGTGCTGGAGGAGGAAATGAGCCGTGCC
>NW_022262104.1:7500-22961 GCF_002021735.2 Oncorhynchus kisutch | reverse complement strand
GGAGGGCCGTAGTAGGGTGTTTCCATAGCGGGCATTAAAATCAGAATGACCTTAAATGCATTAGGACCATATTTGAATTTTGGGTTACCAGATGCACGTTTTCAATCACCAGGTGCACGGTTTTTCAATCACCAGGTGCACGGCTCTATTCCTCCCAGCACTTGTCAAACAGTCCATAAAGCACCAGGACGGCCCTGAGTGAAAGAGGGCCGTAGTAGGGTGCTCCTATAGCGGGCATTAAATCAGAATGACCGTAAATGCATTTATGACCATATTTGTGTTTTGGGTTACCAGATGCACGGTTTCAATCACCAGGTGCACGGCTCTATTTCCTCCTCCAGCACTTGTCAAACAGTCCATAAAGCACCCAGGACGGCCCTGAGTGAAAGAGGGCCGTAGTAGGGTGCTCCTATAGCGGGCATTAAAATCAGAATGACCGTAAATGCATTTATGACCATATTTGTGTTTTTGGGTTACCAGATGCACGGTTTCAATCACCAGGTGCACGGCTCTATTTCCTCCTCAGCACTCTTGTCAACACAGTCCATAAAGCACCCAGGACGGCCCTGAGTGAAAGAGGGCCGTAGTAGGGTGCTCCTATAGCGGGCATTAAATCAGAATGACCGTTAAATGCATTTATGACCATATTTGTGTTTTTGGGTTACCGCTTGTATAGCAATCAGTATCCATCGTGAAATTTCAAAGTGTCCATAATGCACTCAGGTCGCCCCCGACAGAGAGAGGGCCGTAGTAGGGTGTTTCCATAGCGGGCATTAATATCAGAATGACCCTTAAATGCATTTAGGACCATATTTGAATTTTTGGGTTACCAGATGCACGTTTTCAATCACCAGGTGCACGGTTTCAATCACCAGGTGCACGGCTCTATTTCCTCCTCCAGCACTTGTCAAACAGTCCATAAAGCACCCAGGACGGCCCTGAGTGAAAGAGGGCCGTAGTAGGGTGCTCCTATAGCGGGCATTAAAATCAGAATGACCGTTAAATGCATTTATGACCATATTTGTGTTTTTGGGTTACCAGATGCACGGTTTCAATCACCAGGTGCACGGCTCTATTTCCTCCTCCAGCACTTGTCAAACAGTCCATAAAGCACCCAGGACGGCCCTGAGTGAAAGAGGGCCGTAGTAGGGTGCTCCTATAGCGGGCATTAAAATCAGAATGACCGTTAAATGCATTTATGACCATATTTGTGTTTTTGGGTTACCGCTTGTATAGCAATCAGTATCCATCGTGAAATTTCAAAGTGTCCATAATGCACTCAGGTCGCCCCCGACAGAGAGAGGGCCGTAGTAGGGTGTTTCCATAGCGGGCATTAATATCAGAATGACCCTTAAATGCATTTAGGACCATATTTGAATTTTTGGGTTACCAGATGCACGTTTTCAATCACCAGGTGCACGGTTTCAATCACCAGGTGCACGGCCTATATTTCCTCCTCCAGCACTTGTCAAACAGTCCATAAAGCACCCAGGACGGCCCTGAGTGAAAGAGGGCCGTAGTAGGGTGCTCCTATAGCGGGCATTAAAATCAGAATGACCGTTAAATGCATTTATGACCATATTTGTGTTTTTGGGTTACCAGATGCACGGTTTCAATCACCAGGTGCACGGCTCTATTTCCTCCTCCAGCACTTGTCAAACAGTCCATAAAGCACCCAGGACGGCCCTGAGTGAAAGAGGCCGTAGTAGGGTGCTCCTATAGCGGGCATTAAAATCAGAATGACCGTTAAATGCATTTATGACCATATTTGTGTTTTTGGGTTACCAGATGCACGGTTTCAATCACCAGGTGCACGGCTCTATTTCCTCCTCCAGCACTTGTCAAACAGTCCATAAAGCACCCAGGACGGCCCTGAGTGAAAGAGGGCCGTAGTAGGGTGCTCCTATAGCGGGGCATTAAAATCAGAATGACCGTTAAATGCATTTATGACCATATTTGTGTTTTTGGGTTACCGCTTGTATAGCAATCAGTATCCATCGTGAAATTTCAAAGTGTCCATAATGCACTCAGGTCGCCCCCGACAGAGAGAGGGCCGTAGTAGGGTGTTTCCATAGCGGGCATTAATATCAGAATGACCCTTAAATGCATTTAGGACCATATTTGAATTTTTGGGTTACCAGATGCACGTTTTCAATCACCAGGTGCACGGTTTCAATCACCAGGTGCACGGCTCTATTTCCTCCTCCAGCACTTGTCAAACAGTCCATAAGCACCCAGGACGGCCCTGAGTGAAAGAGGGCCGTAGTAGGGTGCTCCTATAGCGGGCATTAAAATCAGAATGACCGTTAAATGCATTTATGACCATATTGTGTTTTTGGGTTACCGCTTGTATAGCAATCAGTATCCATCGTGAAATTTCAAAGTGTCCATAATGCACTCAGGTCGCCCCCGACAGAGAGAGGGCCGTAGTAGGGTGTTTCCATAGCGGGCATTAATATCAGAATGACCCTTAAATGCATTTAGGACCATATTTGAATTTTTGGGTTACCAGATGCACGTTTTCAATCACCAGGTGCACGGTTTCAATCACCAGGTGCACGGCTCTATTTCCTCCTCCAGCACTTGTCAAACAGTCCATAAAGCACCCAGGACGGCCCTGAGTGAAAGAGGGCCGTAGTAGGGTGCTCCTATAGCGGGCATTAAAATCAGAATGACCGTTAAATGCATTTATGACCATATTTGTGTTTTTGGGTTACCAGATGCACGGTTTTCAATCACCAGGTGCACGGCTCTATTTCCTCCTCCAGCACTTGTCAAACAGTCCATAAGCACCCAGGACGGCCCTGAGTGAAAGAGGGCCGTAGTAGGGTGCTCCTATAGCGGGCATTAAAATCAGAATGACCGTTAAATGCATTTATGACCATATTTGTGTTTTTGGGTTACCAGATGCACGGTTTCAATCACCAGGTGCACGGCTCTATTTCCTCCTCCAGCACTTGTCAAACAGTCCATAAAGCACCCAGGACGGCCCTGAGTGAAAGAGGGCCGTAGTAGGGTGCTCCTATAGCGGGCATTAAAATCAGAATGACCGTTAAATGCATTTATGACCATATTTGTGTTTTTGGGTTACCGCTTGTATAGCAATCAGTATCCATCGTGAAATTTCAAAGTGTCCATAATGCACTCAGGTCGCCCCCGACAGAGAGAGGGCCGTAGTAGGGTGTTTCCATAGCGGGCATTAATATCAGAATGACCCTTAAATGCATTTAGGACCATATTTGAATTTTGGGTTACCAGATGCACGTTTTCAATCACCAGGTGCACGGTTTCAATCACCAGGTGCACGGCTCTATTTCCTCCTCCAGCACTTGTCAAACAGTCCATAAAGCACCCAGGACGGCCCTGAGTGAAAGAGGGCCGTAGTAGGGTGCTCCTATAGCGGGCATTAAAATCAGAATGACCGTTAAATGCATTTATGACCATATTTGTGTTTTTGGGTTACCAGATGCACGGTTTCAATCACCAGGTGCACGGCTCTATTTCCTCCTCCAGCACTTGTCAAACAGTCCATAAAGCACCCAGGACGGCCCTGAGTGAAAGAGGGCCGTAGTAGGGTGCTCCTATAGCGGGCATTAAAATCAGAATGACCGTTAAATGCATTTATGACCATATTTGTGTTTTTGGGTTACCGCTTGTATAGCAATCAGTATCCATCGTGAAATTTCAAAGTGTCCATAATGCACTCAGGTCGCCCCCGACAGAGAGAGGGCCGTAGTAGGGTGTTTCCATAGCGGGCATTAATATCAGAATGACCCTTAAATGCATTTAGGACCATATTTGAATTTTTGGGTTACCAGATGCACGTTTTCAATCACCAGGTGCACGGTTTCAATCACCAGGTGCACGGCTCTATTTCCTCCTCCAGCACTTGTCAAACAGTCCATAAAGCACCCAGGACGGCCCTGAGTGAAAGAGGGCCGTAGTAGGGTGCTCCTATAGCGGGCATTAAAATCAGAATGACCGTTAAATGCATTTATGACCATATTTGTGTTTTTGGGTTACCAGATGCACGGTTTCAATCACCAGGTGCACGGCTCTATTTCCTCCTCCAGCACTTGTCAAACAGTCCATAAAGCACCCAGGACGGCCCTGAGTGAAAGAGGGCCGTAGTAGGGTGCTCCTATAGCGGGCATTAAAATCAGAATGACCGTTAAATGCATTTATGACCATATTTGTGTTTTTGGGTTACCGCTTGTATAGCAATCAGTATCCATCGTGAAATTTCAAAGTGTCCATAATGCACTCAGGTCGCCCCCGACAGAGAGAGGGCCGTAGTAGGGTGTTTCCATAGCGGGCATTAATATCAGAATGACCCTTAAATGCATTTAGGACCATATTTGAATTTTTGGGTTACCAGATGCACGTTTTCAATCACCAGGTGCACGGTTTCAATCACCAGGTGCACGGCTCTATTTCCTCCTCCAGCACTTGTCAAACAGTCCATAAAGCACCCAGGACGGCCCTGAGTGAAAGAGGGCCGTAGTAGGGTGCTCCTATAGCGGGCATTAAAATCAGAATGACCGTTAAATGCATTTATGACCATATTTGTGTTTTTGGGTTACCGCTTGTATAGCAATCAGTATCCATCGTGAAATTTCAAAGTGTCCATAATGCACTCAGGTCGCCCCCGACAGAGAGAGGGCCGTAGTAGGGTGTTTCCATAGCGGGCATTAATATCAGAATGACCCTTAAATGCATTTAGGACCATATTTGAATTTTTGGGTTACCAGATGCACGTTTTCAATCACCAGGTGCACGGTTTCAATCACCAGGTGCACGGCTCTATTTCCTCCTCCAGCACTTGTCAAACAGTCCATAAAGCACCCAGGACGGCCCTGAGTGAAAGAGGGCCGTAGTAGGGTGCTCCTATAGCGGGCATTAAAATCAGAATGACCGTTAAATGCATTTATGACCATATTTGTGTTTTTGGGTTACCAGATGCACGGTTTCAATCACCAGGTGCACGGCTCTATTTCCTCCTCCAGCACTTGTCAAACAGTCCATAAAGCACCCAGGACGGCCCTGAGTGAAAGAGGGCCGTAGTAGGGTGCTCCTATAGCGGGCATTAAAATCAGAATGACCGTTAAATGCATTTATGACCATATTTGTGTTTTTGGGTTACCAGATGCACGGTTTCAATCACCAGGTGCACGGCTCTATTTCCTCCTCCAGCACTTGTCAAACAGTCCATAAAGCACCCAGGACGGCCCTGAGTGAAAGAGGGCCGTAGTAGGGTGCTCCTATAGCGGGCATTAAAATCAGAATGACCGTTAAATGCATTTATGACCATATTTGTGTTTTTGGGTTACCGCTTGTATAGCAATCAGTATCCATCGTGAAATTTCAAAGTGTCCATAATGCACTCAGGTCGCCCCCGACAGAGAGAGGGCCGTAGTAGGGTGTTTCCATAGCGGGCATTAATATCAGAATGACCCTTAAATGCATTTAGGACCATATTTGAATTTTTGGGTTACCAGATGCACGTTTTCAATCACCAGGTGCACGGTTTCAATCACCAGGTGCACGGCTCTATTTCCTCCTCCAGCACTTGTCAAACAGTCCATAAAGCACCCAGGACGGCCCTGAGTGAAAGAGGGCCGTAGTAGGGTGCTCCTATAGCGGGCATTAAAATCAGAATGACCGTTAAATGCATTTATGACCATATTTGTGTTTTTGGGTTACCAGATGCACGGTTTCAATCACCAGGTGCACGGCTCTATTTCCTCCTCCAGCACTTGTCAAACAGTCCATAAAGCACCCAGGACGGCCCTGAGTGAAAGAGGGCCGTAGTAGGGTGCTCCTATAGCGGGCATTAAAATCAGAATGACCGTTAAATGCATTTATGACCATATTTGTGTTTTTGGGTTACCGCTTGTATAGCAATCAGTATCCATCGTGAAATTTCAAAGTGTCCATAATGCACTCAGGTCGCCCCCGACAGAGAGAGGGCCGTAGTAGGGTGTTTCCATAGCGGGCATTAATATCAGAATGACCCTTAAATGCATTTAGGACCATATTTGAATTTTTGGGTTACCAGATGCACGTTTTCAATCACCAGGTGCACGGTTTCAATCACCAGGTGCACGGCTCTATTTCCTCCTCCAGCACTTGTCAAACAGTCCATAAAGCACCCAGGACGGCCCTGAGTGAAAGAGGGCCGTAGTAGGGTGCTCCTATAGCGGGCATTAAAATCAGAATGACCGTTAAATGCATTTATGACCATATTTGTGTTTTTGGGTTACCAGATGCACGGTTTCAATCACCAGGTGCACGGCTCTATTTCCTCCTCCAGCACTTGTCAAACAGTCCATAAAGCACCCAGGACGGCCCTGAGTGAAAGAGGGCCGTAGTAGGGTGCTCCTATAGCGGGCATTAAAATCAGAATGACCGTTAAATGCATTTATGACCATATTTGTGTTTTTGGGTTACCAGATGCACGGTTTCAATCACCAGGTGCACGGCTCTATTTCCTCCTCCAGCACTTGTCAAACAGTCCATAAAGCACCCAGGACGGCCCTGAGTGAAAGAGGGCCGTAGTAGGGTGCTCCTATAGCGGGCATTAAAATCAGAATGACCGTTAAATGCATTTATGACCATATTTGTGTTTTTGGGTTACCGCTTGTATAGCAATCAGTATCCATCGTGAAATTTCAAAGTGTCCATAATGCACTCAGGTCGCCCCCGACAGAGAGAGGGCCGTAGTAGGGTGTTTCCATAGCGGGCATTAATATCAGAATGACCCTTAAATGCATTTAGGACCATATTTGAATTTTTGGGTTACCAGATGCACGTTTTCAATCACCAGGTGCACGGTTTCAATCACCAGGTGCACGGCTCTATTTCCTCCTCCAGCACTTGTCAAACAGTCCATAAAGCACCCAGGACGGCCCTGAGTGAAAGAGGGCCGTAGTAGGGTGCTCCTATAGCGGGCATTAAAATCAGAATGACCGTTAAATGCATTTATGACCATATTTGTGTTTTTGGGTTACCGCTTGTATAGCAATCAGTATCCATCGTGAAATTTCAAAGTGTCCATAATGCACTCAGGTCGCCCCCGACAGAGAGAGGGCCGTAGTAGGGTGTTTCCATAGCGGGCATTAATATCAGAATGACCCTTAAATGCATTTAGGACCATATTTGAATTTTTGGGTTACCAGATGCACGTTTTCAATCACCAGGTGCACGGTTTCAATCACCAGGTGCACGGCTCTATTTCCTCCTCCAGCACTTGTCAAACAGTCCATAAAGCACCCAGGACGGCCCTGAGTGAAAGAGGGCCGTAGTAGGGTGCTCCTATAGCGGGCATTAAAATCAGAATGACCGTTAAATGCATTTATGACCATATTTGTGTTTTTGGGTTACCAGATGCACGGTTTCAATCACCAGGTGCACGGCTCTATTTCCTCCTCCAGCACTTGTCAAACAGTCCATAAAGCACCCAGGACGGCCCTGAGTGAAAGAGGGCCGTAGTAGGGTGCTCCTATAGCGGGCATTAAAATCAGAATGACCGTTAAATGCATTTATGACCATATTTGTGTTTTTGGGTTACCAGATGCACGGTTTCAATCACCAGGTGCACGGCTCTATTTCCTCCTCCAGCACTTGTCAAACAGTCCATAAAGCACCCAGGACGGCCCTGAGTGAAAGAGGGCCGTAGTAGGGTGCTCCTATAGCGGGCATTAAAATCAGAATGACCGTTAAATGCATTTATGACCATATTTGTGTTTTTGGGTTACCGCTTGTATAGCAATCAGTATCCATCGTGAAATTTCAAAGTGTCCATAATGCACTCAGGTCGCCCCCGACAGAGAGAGGGCCGTAGTAGGGTGTTTCCATAGCGGGCATTAATATCAGAATGACCCTTAAATGCATTTAGGACCATATTTGAATTTTTGGGTTACCAGATGCACGTTTTCAATCACCAGGTGCACGGTTTCAATCACCAGGTGCACGGCTCTATTTCCTCCTCCAGCACTTGTCAAACAGTCCATAAAGCACCCAGGACGGCCCTGAGTGAAAGAGGGCCGTAGTAGGGTGCTCCTATAGCGGGCATTAAAATCAGAATGACCGTTAAATGCATTTATGACCATATTTGTGTTTTTGGGTTACCAGATGCACGGTTTCAATCACCAGGTGCACGGCTCTATTTCCTCCTCCAGCACTTGTCAAACAGTCCATAAAGCACCCAGGACGGCCCTGAGTGAAAGAGGGCCGTAGTAGGGTGCTCCTATAGCGGGCATTAAAATCAGAATGACCGTTAAATGCATTTATGACCATATTTGTGTTTTTGGGTTACCGCTTGTATAGCAATCAGTATCCATCGTGAAATTTCAAAGTGTCCATAATGCACTCAGGTCGCCCCCGACAGAGAGAGGGCCGTAGTAGGGTGTTTCCATAGCGGGCATTAATATCAGAATGACCCTTAAATGCATTTAGGACCATATTTGAATTTTTGGGTTACCAGATGCACGTTTTCAATCACCAGGTGCACGGTTTCAATCACCAGGTGCACGGCTCTATTTCCTCCTCCAGCACTTGTCAAACAGTCCATAAAGCACCCAGGACGGCCCTGAGTGAAAGAGGGCCGTAGTAGGGTGCTCCTATAGCGGGCATTAAAATCAGAATGACCGTTAAATGCATTTATGACCATATTTGTGTTTTTGGGTTACCAGATGCACGGTTTCAATCACCAGGTGCACGGCTCTATTTCCTCCTCCAGCACTTGTCAAACAGTCCATAAAGCACCCAGGACGGCCCTGAGTGAAAGAGGGCCGTAGTAGGGTGCTCCTATAGCGGGCATTAAAATCAGAATGACCGTTAAATGCATTTATGACCATATTTGTGTTTTTGGGTTACCGCTTGTATAGCAATCAGTATCCATCGTGAAATTTCAAAGTGTCCATAATGCACTCAGGTCGCCCCCGACAGAGAGAGGGCCGTAGTAGGGTGTTTCCATAGCGGGCATTAATATCAGAATGACCCTTAAATGCATTTAGGACCATATTTGAATTTTTGGGTTACCAGATGCACGTTTTCAATCACCAGGTGCACGGTTTCAATCACCAGGTGCACGGCTCTATTTCCTCCTCCAGCACTTGTCAAACAGTCCATAAAGCACCCAGGACGGCCCTGAGTGAAAGAGGGCCGTAGTAGGGTGCTCCTATAGCGGGCATTAAAATCAGAATGACCGTTAAATGCATTTATGACCATATTTGTGTTTTTGGGTTACCAGATGCACGGTTTCAATCACCAGGTGCACGGCTCTATTTCCTCCTCCAGCACTTGTCAAACAGTCCATAAAGCACCCAGGACGGCCCTGAGTGAAAGAGGGCCGTAGTAGGGTGCTCCTATAGCGGGCATTAAAATCAGAATGACCGTTAAATGCATTTATGACCATATTTGTGTTTTTGGGTTACCGCTTGTATAGCAATCAGTATCCATCGTGAAATTTCAAAGTGTCCATAATGCACTCAGGTCGCCCCCGACAGAGAGAGGGCCGTAGTAGGGTGTTTCCATAGCGGGCATTAATATCAGAATGACCCTTAAATGCATTTAGGACCATATTTGAATTTTTGGGTTACCAGATGCACGTTTTCAATCACCAGGTGCACGGTTTCAATCACCAGGTGCACGGCTCTATTTCCTCCTCCAGCACTTGTCAAACAGTCCATAAAGCACCCAGGACGGCCCTGAGTGAAAGAGGGCCGTAGTAGGGTGCTCCTATAGCGGGCATTAAAATCAGAATGACCGTTAAATGCATTTATGACCATATTTGTGTTTTTGGGTTACCAGATGCACGGTTTCAATCACCAGGTGCACGGCTCTATTTCCTCCTCCAGCACTTGTCAAACAGTCCATAAAGCACCCAGGACGGCCCTGAGTGAAAGAGGGCCGTAGTAGGGTGCTCCTATAGCGGGCATTAAAATCAGAATGACCGTTAAATGCATTTATGACCATATTTGTGTTTTTGGGTTACCGCTTGTATAGCAATCAGTATCCATCGTGAAATTTCAAAGTGTCCATAATGCACTCAGGTCGCCCCCGACAGAGAGAGGGCCGTAGTAGGGTGTTTCCATAGCGGGCATTAATATCAGAATGACCCTTAAATGCATTTAGGACCATATTTGAATTTTTGGGTTACCAGATGCACGTTTTCAATCACCAGGTGCACGGTTTCAATCACCAGGTGCACGGCTCTATTTCCTCCTCCAGCACTTGTCAAACAGTCCATAAAGCACCCAGGACGGCCCTGAGTGAAAGAGGGCCGTAGTAGGGTGCTCCTATAGCGGGCATTAAAATCAGAATGACCGTTAAATGCATTTATGACCATATTTGTGTTTTTGGGTTACCAGATGCACGGTTTCAATCACCAGGTGCACGGCTCTATTTCCTCCTCCAGCACTTGTCAAACAGTCCATAAAGCACCCAGGACGGCCCTGAGTGAAAGAGGGCCGTAGTAGGGTGCTCCTATAGCGGGCATTAAAATCAGAATGACCGTTAAATGCATTTATGACCATATTTGTGTTTTTGGGTTACCAGATGCACGGTTTCAATCACCAGGTGCACGGCTCTATTTCCTCCTCCAGCACTTGTCAAACAGTCCATAAAGCACCCAGGACGGCCCTGAGTGAAAGAGGGCCGTAGTAGGGTGCTCCTATAGCGGGCATTAAAATCAGAATGACCGTTAAATGCATTTATGACCATATTTGTGTTTTTGGGTTACCGCTTGTATAGCAATCAGTATCCATCGTGAAATTTCAAAGTGTCCATAATGCACTCAGGTCGCCCCCGACAGAGAGAGGGCCGTAGTAGGGTGTTTCCATAGCGGGCATTAATATCAGAATGACCCTTAAATGCATTTAGGACCATATTTGAATTTTTGGGTTACCAGATGCACGTTTTCAATCACCAGGTGCACGGTTTCAATCACCAGGTGCACGGCTCTATTTCCTCCTCCAGCACTTGTCAAACAGTCCATAAAGCACCCAGGACGGCCCTGAGTGAAAGAGGGCCGTAGTAGGGTGCTCCTATAGCGGGCATTAAAATCAGAATGACCGTTAAATGCATTTATGACCATATTTGTGTTTTTGGGTTACCAGATGCACGGTTTCAATCACCAGGTGCACGGCTCTATTTCCTCCTCCAGCACTTGTCAAACAGTCCATAAAGCACCCAGGACGGCCCTGAGTGAAAGAGGGCCGTAGTAGGGTGCTCCTATAGCGGGCATTAAAATCAGAATGACCGTTAAATGCATTTATGACCATATTTGTGTTTTTGGGTTACCGCTTGTATAGCAATCAGTATCCATCGTGAAATTTCAAAGTGTCCATAATGCACTCAGGTCGCCCCCGACAGAGAGAGGGCCGTAGTAGGGTGTTTCCATAGCGGGCATTAATATCAGAATGACCCTTAAATGCATTTAGGACCATATTTGAATTTTTGGGTTACCAGATGCACGTTTTCAATCACCAGGTGCACGGTTTCAATCACCAGGTGCACGGCTCTATTTCCTCCTCCAGCACTTGTCAAACAGTCCATAAAGCACCCAGGACGGCCCTGAGTGAAAGAGGGCCGTAGTAGGGTGCTCCTATAGCGGGCATTAAAATCAGAATGACCGTTAAATGCATTTATGACCATATTTGTGTTTTTGGGTTACCAGATGCACGGTTTCAATCACCAGGTGCACGGCTCTATTTCCTCCTCCAGCACTTGTCAAACAGTCCATAAAGCACCCAGGACGGCCCTGAGTGAAAGAGGGCCGTAGTAGGGTGCTCCTATAGCGGGCATTAAAATCAGAATGACCGTTAAATGCATTTATGACCATATTTGTGTTTTTGGGTTACCAGATGCACGGTTTCAATCACCAGGTGCACGGCTCTATTTCCTCCTCCAGCACTTGTCAAACAGTCCATAAAGCACCCAGGACGGCCCTGAGTGAAAGAGGGCCGTAGTAGGGTGCTCCTATAGCGGGCATTAAAATCAGAATGACCGTTAAATGCATTTATGACCATATTTGTGTTTTTGGGTTACCGCTTGTATAGCAATCAGTATCCATCGTGAAATTTCAAAGTGTCCATAATGCACTCAGGTCGCCCCCGACAGAGAGAGGGCCGTAGTAGGGTGTTTCCATAGCGGGCATTAATATCAGAATGACCCTTAAATGCATTTAGGACCATATTTGAATTTTTGGGTTACCAGATGCACGTTTTCAATCACCAGGTGCACGGTTTCAATCACCAGGTGCACGGCTCTATTTCCTCCTCCAGCACTTGTCAAACAGTCCATAAAGCACCCAGGACGGCCCTGAGTGAAAGAGGGCCGTAGTAGGGTGCTCCTATAGCGGGCATTAAAATCAGAATGACCGTTAAATGCATTTATGACCATATTTGTGTTTTTGGGTTACCGCTTGTATAGCAATCAGTATCCATCGTGAAATTTCAAAGTGTCCATAATGCACTCAGGTCGCCCCCGACAGAGAGAGGGCCGTAGTAGGGTGTTTCCATAGCGGGCATTAATATCAGAATGACCCTTAAATGCATTTAGGACCATATTTGAATTTTTGGGTTACCAGATGCACGTTTTCAATCACCAGGTGCACGGTTTCAATCACCAGGTGCACGGCTCTATTTCCTCCTCCAGCACTTGTCAAACAGTCCATAAAGCACCCAGGACGGCCCTGAGTGAAAGAGGGCCGTAGTAGGGTGCTCCTATAGCGGGCATTAAAATCAGAATGACCGTTAAATGCATTTATGACCATATTTGTGTTTTTGGGTTACCAGATGCACGGTTTCAATCACCAGGTGCACGGCTCTATTTCCTCCTCCAGCACTTGTCAAACAGTCCATAAAGCACCCAGGACGGCCCTGAGTGAAAGAGGGCCGTAGTAGGGTGCTCCTATAGCGGGCATTAAAATCAGAATGACCGTTAAATGCATTTATGACCATATTTGTGTTTTTGGGTTACCAGATGCACGGTTTCAATCACCAGGTGCACGGCTCTATTTCCTCCTCCAGCACTTGTCAAACAGTCCATAAAGCACCCAGGACGGCCCTGAGTGAAAGAGGGCCGTAGTAGGGTGCTCCTATAGCGGGCATTAAAATCAGAATGACCGTTAAATGCATTTATGACCATATTTGTGTTTTTGGGTTACCGCTTGTATAGCAATCAGTATCCATCGTGAAATTTCAAAGTGTCCATAATGCACTCAGGTCGCCCCCGACAGAGAGAGGGCCGTAGTAGGGTGTTTCCATAGCGGGCATTAATATCAGAATGACCCTTAAATGCATTTAGGACCATATTTGAATTTTTGGGTTACCAGATGCACGTTTTCAATCACCAGGTGCACGGTTTCAATCACCAGGTGCACGGCTCTATTTCCTCCTCCAGCACTTGTCAAACAGTCCATAAAGCACCCAGGACGGCCCTGAGTGAAAGAGGGCCGTAGTAGGGTGCTCCTATAGCGGGCATTAAAATCAGAATGACCGTTAAATGCATTTATGACCATATTTGTGTTTTTGGGTTACCAGATGCACGGTTTCAATCACCAGGTGCACGGCTCTATTTCCTCCTCCAGCACTTGTCAAACAGTCCATAAAGCACCCAGGACGGCCCTGAGTGAAAGAGGGCCGTAGTAGGGTGCTCCTATAGCGGGCATTAAAATCAGAATGACCGTTAAATGCATTTATGACCATATTTGTGTTTTTGGGTTACCGCTTGTATAGCAATCAGTATCCATCGTGAAATTTCAAAGTGTCCATAATGCACTCAGGTCGCCCCCGACAGAGAGAGGGCCGTAGTAGGGTGTTTCCATAGCGGGCATTAATATCAGAATGACCCTTAAATGCATTTAGGACCATATTTGAATTTTTGGGTTACCAGATGCACGTTTTCAATCACCAGGTGCACGGTTTCAATCACCAGGTGCACGGCTCTATTTCCTCCTCCAGCACTTGTCAAACAGTCCATAAAGCACCCAGGACGGCCCTGAGTGAAAGAGGGCCGTAGTAGGGTGCTCCTATAGCGGGCATTAAAATCAGAATGACCGTTAAATGCATTTATGACCATATT
The DNA here is from genome assembly GCF_002021735.2 of Oncorhynchus kisutch. Taxonomy (NCBI): domain Eukaryota; kingdom Metazoa; phylum Chordata; class Actinopteri; order Salmoniformes; family Salmonidae; genus Oncorhynchus; species Oncorhynchus kisutch. The sequence continues at coordinate 8,873 of NW_022262104.1, read as the reverse complement.
TGTGTTTTTGGGTTACCAGATGCACGGTTTCAATCACCAGGTGCACGGCTCTATTTCCTCCTCCAGCACTTGTCAAACAGTCCATAAAGCACCCAGGACGGCCCTGAGTGAAAGAGGGCCGTAGTAGGGTGCTCCTATAGCGGGCATTAAAATCAGAATGACCGTTAAATGCATTTATGACCATATTTGTGTTTTTGGGTTACCGCTTGTATAGCAATCAGTATCCATCGTGAAATTTCAAAGTGTCCATAATGCACTCAGGTCGCCCCCGACAGAGAGAGGGCCGTAGTAGGGTGTTTCCATAGCGGGCATTAATATCAGAATGACCCTTAAATGCATTTAGGACCATATTTGAATTTTTGGGTTACCAGATGCACGTTTTCAATCACCAGGTGCACGGTTTCAATCACCAGGTGCACGGCTCTATTTCCTCCTCCAGCACTTGTCAAACAGTCCATAAAGCACCCAGGACGGCCCTGAGTGAAAGAGGGCCGTAGTAGGGTGCTCCTATAGCGGGCATTAAAATCAGAATGACCGTTAAATGCATTTATGACCATATTTGTGTTTTTGGGTTACCAGATGCACGGTTTCAATCACCAGGTGCACGGCTCTATTTCCTCCTCCAGCACTTGTCAAACAGTCCATAAAGCACCCAGGACGGCCCTGAGTGAAAGAGGGCCGTAGTAGGGTGCTCCTATAGCGGGCATTAAAATCAGAATGACCGTTAAATGCATTTATGACCATATTTGTGTTTTTGGGTTACCGCTTGTATAGCAATCAGTATCCATCGTGAAATTTCAAAGTGTCCATAATGCACTCAGGTCGCCCCCGACAGAGAGAGGGCCGTAGTAGGGTGTTTCCATAGCGGGCATTAATATCAGAATGACCCTTAAATGCATTTAGGACCATATTTGAATTTTTGGGTTACCAGATGCACGTTTTCAATCACCAGGTGCACGGTTTCAATCACCAGGTGCACGGCTCTATTTCCTCCTCCAGCACTTGTCAAACAGTCCATAAAGCACCCAGGACGGCCCTGAGTGAAAGAGGGCCGTAGTAGGGTGCTCCTATAGCGGGCATTAAAATCAGAATGACCGTTAAATGCATTTATGACCATATTTGTGTTTTTGGGTTACCAGATGCACGGTTTCAATCACCAGGTGCACGGCTCTATTTCCTCCTCCAGCACTTGTCAAACAGTCCATAAAGCACCCAGGACGGCCCTGAGTGAAAGAGGGCCGTAGTAGGGTGCTCCTATAGCGGGCATTAAAATCAGAATGACCGTTAAATGCATTTATGACCATATTTGTGTTTTTGGGTTACCGCTTGTATAGCAATCAGTATCCATCGTGAAATTTCAAAGTGTCCATAAT
>NW_022262103.1:25000-27559 GCF_002021735.2 Oncorhynchus kisutch | reverse complement strand
TGAAAACGTGCATCTGGTAACCCAAAAATTCAAATATGGTCCTAAATGCATTTAAGGGTCATTCTGATATTAATGCCCGCTATGGAAACACCCTACTACGGCCCTCTCTCTGTCGGGGGCGACCTGAGTGCATTATGGACACTTTGAAATTTCACGATGGATACTGATTGCTATACAAGCGGTAACCCAAAAACACAAATATGGTCATAAATGCATTTAACGGTCATTCTGATTTTAATGCCCGCTATAGGAGCACCCTACTACGGCCCTCTTTCACTCAGGGCCGTCCTGGGTGCTTTATGGACTGTTTGACAAGTGCTGGAGGAGGAAATAGAGCCGTGCACCTGGTGATTGAAACCGTGCATCTGGTAACCCAAAAACACAAATATGGTCATAAATGCATTTAACGGTCATTCTGATTTTAATGCCCGCTATAGGAGCACCCTACTACGGCCCTCTTTCACTCAGGGCCGTCCTGGGTGCTTTATGGACTGTTTGACAAGTGCTGGAGGAGGAAATAGAGCCGTGCACCTGGTGATTGAAACCGTGCATCTGGTAACCCAAAAACACAAATATGGTCATAAATGCATTTAACGGTCATTCTGATTTTAATGCCCGCTATAGGAGCACCCTACTACGGCCCTCTTTCACTCAGGGCCGTCCTGGGTGCTTTATGGACTGTTTGACAAGTGCTGGAGGAGGAAATAGAGCCGTGCACCTGGTGATTGAAACCGTGCACCTGGTGATTGAAAACGTGCATCTGGTAACCCAAAAATTCAAATATGGTCCTAAATGCATTTAAGGGTCATTCTGATATTAATGCCCGCTATGGAAACACCCTACTACGGCCCTCTCTCTGTCGGGGGCGACCTGAGTGCATTATGGACACTTTGAAATTTCACGATGGATACTGATTGCTATACAAGCGGTAACCCAAAAACACAAATATGGTCATAAATGCATTTAACGGTCATTCTGATTTTAATGCCCGCTATAGGAGCACCCTACTACGGCCCTCTTTCACTCAGGGCCGTCCTGGGTGCTTTATGGACTGTTTGACAAGTGCTGGAGGAGGAAATAGAGCCGTGCACCTGGTGATTGAAACCGTGCATCTGGTAACCCAAAAACACAAATATGGTCATAAATGCATTTAACGGTCATTCTGATTTTAATGCCCGCTATAGGAGCACCCTACTACGGCCCTCTTTCACTCAGGGCCGTCCTGGGTGCTTTATGGACTGTTTGACAAGTGCTGGAGGAGGAAATAGAGCCGTGCACCTGGTGATTGAAACCGTGCATCTGGTAACCCAAAAACACAAATATGGTCATAAATGCATTTAACGGTCATTCTGATTTTAATGCCCGCTATAGGAGCACCCTACTACGGCCCTCTTTCACTCAGGGCCGTCCTGGGTGCTTTATGGACTGTTTGACAAGTGCTGGAGGAGGAAATAGAGCCGTGCACCTGGTGATTGAAACCGTGCACCTGGTGATTGAAAACGTGCATCTGGTAACCCAAAAATTCAAATATGGTCCTAAATGCATTTAAGGGTCATTCTGATATTAATGCCCGCTATGGAAACACCCTACTACGGCCCTCTCTCTGTCGGGGGCGACCTGAGTGCATTATGGACACTTTGAAATTTCACGATGGATACTGATTGCTATACAAGCGGTAACCCAAAAACACAAATATGGTCATAAATGCATTTAACGGTCATTCTGATTTTAATGCCCGCTATAGGAGCACCCTACTACGGCCCTCTTTCACTCAGGGCCGTCCTGGGTGCTTTATGGACTGTTTGACAAGTGCTGGAGGAGGAAATAGAGCCGTGCACCTGGTGATTGAAACCGTGCATCTGGTAACCCAAAAACACAAATATGGTCATAAATGCATTTAACGGTCATTCTGATTTTAATGCCCGCTATAGGAGCACCCTACTACGGCCCTCTTTCACTCAGGGCCGTCCTGGGTGCTTTATGGACTGTTTGACAAGTGCTGGAGGAGGAAATAGAGCCGTGCACCTGGTGATTGAAACCGTGCACCTGGTGATTGAAAACGTGCATCTGGTAACCCAAAAATTCAAATATGGTCCTAAATGCATTTAAGGGTCATTCTGATATTAATGCCCGCTATGGAAACACCCTACTACGGCCCTCTCTCTGTCGGGGGCGACCTGAGTGCATTATGGACACTTTGAAATTTCACGATGGATACTGATTGCTATACAAGCGGTAACCCAAAAACACAAATATGGTCATAAATGCATTTAACGGTCATTCTGATTTTAATGCCCGCTATAGGAGCACCCTACTACGGCCCTCTTTCACTCAGGGCCGTCCTGGGTGCTTTATGGACTGTTTGACAAGTGCTGGAGGAGGAAATAGAGCCGTGCACCTGGTGATTGAAACCGTGCACCTGGTGATTGAAAACGTGCATCTGGTAACCCAAAAATTCAAATATGGTCCTAAATGCATTTAAGGGTCATTCTGATATTAATGCCCGCTATGGAAACACCCTACTACGGCCCTCTCTCTGTCGGGGGCGACCTGAGTGCA
>NW_022262103.1:0-12500 GCF_002021735.2 Oncorhynchus kisutch | reverse complement strand
TTTGAAATTTCACGATGGATACTGATTGCTATACAAGCGGTAACCCAAAAACACAAATATGGTCATAAATGCATTTAACGGTCATTCTGATTTTAATGCCCGCTATAGGAGCACCCTACTACGGCCCTCTTTCACTCAGGGCCGTCCTGGGTGCTTTATGGACTGTTTGACAAGTGCTGGAGGAGGAAATAGAGCCGTGCACCTGGTGATTGAAACCGTGCACCTGGTGATTGAAAACGTGCATCTGGTAACCCAAAAATTCAAATATGGTCCTAAATGCATTTAAGGGTCATTCTGATATTAATGCCCGCTATGGAAACACCCTACTACGGCCCTCTCTCTGTCGGGGGCGACCTGAGTGCATTATGGACACTTTGAAATTTCACGATGGATACTGATTGCTATACAAGCGGTAACCCAAAAACACAAATATGGTCATAAATGCATTTAACGGTCATTCTGATTTTAATGCCCGCTATAGGAGCACCCTACTACGGCCCTCTTTCACTCAGGGCCGTCCTGGGTGCTTTATGGACTGTTTGACAAGTGCTGGAGGAGGAAATAGAGCCGTGCACCTGGTGATTGAAACCGTGCATCTGGTAACCCAAAAACACAAATATGGTCATAAATGCATTTAACGGTCATTCTGATTTTAATGCCCGCTATAGGAGCACCCTACTACGGCCCTCTTTCACTCAGGGCCGTCCTGGGTGCTTTATGGACTGTTTGACAAGTGCTGGAGGAGGAAATAGAGCCGTGCACCTGGTGATTGAAACCGTGCACCTGGTGATTGAAAACGTGCATCTGGTAACCCAAAAATTCAAATATGGTCCTAAATGCATTTAAGGGTCATTCTGATATTAATGCCCGCTATGGAAACACCCTACTACGGCCCTCTCTCTGTCGGGGGCGACCTGAGTGCATTATGGACACTTTGAAATTTCACGATGGATACTGATTGCTATACAAGCGGTAACCCAAAAACACAAATATGGTCATAAATGCATTTAACGGTCATTCTGATTTTAATGCCCGCTATAGGAGCACCCTACTACGGCCCTCTTTCACTCAGGGCCGTCCTGGGTGCTTTATGGACTGTTTGACAAGTGCTGGAGGAGGAAATAGAGCCGTGCACCTGGTGATTGAAACCGTGCATCTGGTAACCCAAAAACACAAATATGGTCATAAATGCATTTAACGGTCATTCTGATTTTAATGCCCGCTATAGGAGCACCCTACTACGGCCCTCTTTCACTCAGGGCCGTCCTGGGTGCTTTATGGACTGTTTGACAAGTGCTGGAGGAGGAAATAGAGCCGTGCACCTGGTGATTGAAACCGTGCATCTGGTAACCCAAAAACACAAATATGGTCATAAATGCATTTAACGGTCATTCTGATTTTAATGCCCGCTATAGGAGCACCCTACTACGGCCCTCTTTCACTCAGGGCCGTCCTGGGTGCTTTATGGACTGTTTGACAAGTGCTGGAGGAGGAAATAGAGCCGTGCACCTGGTGATTGAAACCGTGCACCTGGTGATTGAAAACGTGCATCTGGTAACCCAAAAATTCAAATATGGTCCTAAATGCATTTAAGGGTCATTCTGATATTAATGCCCGCTATGGAAACACCCTACTACGGCCCTCTCTCTGTCGGGGGCGACCTGAGTGCATTATGGACACTTTGAAATTTCACGATGGATACTGATTGCTATACAAGCGGTAACCCAAAAACACAAATATGGTCATAAATGCATTTAACGGTCATTCTGATTTTAATGCCCGCTATAGGAGCACCCTACTACGGCCCTCTTTCACTCAGGGCCGTCCTGGGTGCTTTATGGACTGTTTGACAAGTGCTGGAGGAGGAAATAGAGCCGTGCACCTGGTGATTGAAACCGTGCATCTGGTAACCCAAAAACACAAATATGGTCATAAATGCATTTAACGGTCATTCTGATTTTAATGCCCGCTATAGGAGCACCCTACTACGGCCCTCTTTCACTCAGGGCCGTCCTGGGTGCTTTATGGACTGTTTGACAAGTGCTGGAGGAGGAAATAGAGCCGTGCACCTGGTGATTGAAACCGTGCACCTGGTGATTGAAAACGTGCATCTGGTAACCCAAAAATTCAAATATGGTCCTAAATGCATTTAAGGGTCATTCTGATATTAATGCCCGCTATGGAAACACCCTACTACGGCCCTCTCTCTGTCGGGGGCGACCTGAGTGCATTATGGACACTTTGAAATTTCACGATGGATACTGATTGCTATACAAGCGGTAACCCAAAAACACAAATATGGTCATAAATGCATTTAACGGTCATTCTGATTTTAATGCCCGCTATAGGAGCACCCTACTACGGCCCTCTTTCACTCAGGGCCGTCCTGGGTGCTTTATGGACTGTTTGACAAGTGCTGGAGGAGGAAATAGAGCCGTGCACCTGGTGATTGAAACCGTGCATCTGGTAACCCAAAAACACAAATATGGTCATAAATGCATTTAACGGTCATTCTGATTTTAATGCCCGCTATAGGAGCACCCTACTACGGCCCTCTTTCACTCAGGGCCGTCCTGGGTGCTTTATGGACTGTTTGACAAGTGCTGGAGGAGGAAATAGAGCCGTGCACCTGGTGATTGAAACCGTGCATCTGGTAACCCAAAAACACAAATATGGTCATAAATGCATTTAACGGTCATTCTGATTTTAATGCCCGCTATAGGAGCACCCTACTACGGCCCTCTTTCACTCAGGGCCGTCCTGGGTGCTTTATGGACTGTTTGACAAGTGCTGGAGGAGGAAATAGAGCCGTGCACCTGGTGATTGAAACCGTGCACCTGGTGATTGAAAACGTGCATCTGGTAACCCAAAAATTCAAATATGGTCCTAAATGCATTTAAGGGTCATTCTGATATTAATGCCCGCTATGGAAACACCCTACTACGGCCCTCTCTCTGTCGGGGGCGACCTGAGTGCATTATGGACACTTTGAAATTTCACGATGGATACTGATTGCTATACAAGCGGTAACCCAAAAACACAAATATGGTCATAAATGCATTTAACGGTCATTCTGATTTTAATGCCCGCTATAGGAGCACCCTACTACGGCCCTCTTTCACTCAGGGCCGTCCTGGGTGCTTTATGGACTGTTTGACAAGTGCTGGAGGAGGAAATAGAGCCGTGCACCTGGTGATTGAAACCGTGCATCTGGTAACCCAAAAACACAAATATGGTCATAAATGCATTTAACGGTCATTCTGATTTTAATGCCCGCTATAGGAGCACCCTACTACGGCCCTCTTTCACTCAGGGCCGTCCTGGGTGCTTTATGGACTGTTTGACAAGTGCTGGAGGAGGAAATAGAGCCGTGCACCTGGTGATTGAAACCGTGCACCTGGTGATTGAAAACGTGCATCTGGTAACCCAAAAATTCAAATATGGTCCTAAATGCATTTAAGGGTCATTCTGATATTAATGCCCGCTATGGAAACACCCTACTACGGCCCTCTCTCTGTCGGGGGCGACCTGAGTGCATTATGGACACTTTGAAATTTCACGATGGATACTGATTGCTATACAAGCGGTAACCCAAAAACACAAATATGGTCATAAATGCATTTAACGGTCATTCTGATTTTAATGCCCGCTATAGGAGCACCCTACTACGGCCCTCTTTCACTCAGGGCCGTCCTGGGTGCTTTATGGACTGTTTGACAAGTGCTGGAGGAGGAAATAGAGCCGTGCACCTGGTGATTGAAACCGTGCATCTGGTAACCCAAAAACACAAATATGGTCATAAATGCATTTAACGGTCATTCTGATTTTAATGCCCGCTATAGGAGCACCCTACTACGGCCCTCTTTCACTCAGGGCCGTCCTGGGTGCTTTATGGACTGTTTGACAAGTGCTGGAGGAGGAAATAGAGCCGTGCACCTGGTGATTGAAACCGTGCATCTGGTAACCCAAAAACACAAATATGGTCATAAATGCATTTAACGGTCATTCTGATTTTAATGCCCGCTATAGGAGCACCCTACTACGGCCCTCTTTCACTCAGGGCCGTCCTGGGTGCTTTATGGACTGTTTGACAAGTGCTGGAGGAGGAAATAGAGCCGTGCACCTGGTGATTGAAACCGTGCACCTGGTGATTGAAAACGTGCATCTGGTAACCCAAAAATTCAAATATGGTCCTAAATGCATTTAAGGGTCATTCTGATATTAATGCCCGCTATGGAAACACCCTACTACGGCCCTCTCTCTGTCGGGGGCGACCTGAGTGCATTATGGACACTTTGAAATTTCACGATGGATACTGATTGCTATACAAGCGGTAACCCAAAAACACAAATATGGTCATAAATGCATTTAACGGTCATTCTGATTTTAATGCCCGCTATAGGAGCACCCTACTACGGCCCTCTTTCACTCAGGGCCGTCCTGGGTGCTTTATGGACTGTTTGACAAGTGCTGGAGGAGGAAATAGAGCCGTGCACCTGGTGATTGAAACCGTGCATCTGGTAACCCAAAAACACAAATATGGTCATAAATGCATTTAACGGTCATTCTGATTTTAATGCCCGCTATAGGAGCACCCTACTACGGCCCTCTTTCACTCAGGGCCGTCCTGGGTGCTTTATGGACTGTTTGACAAGTGCTGGAGGAGGAAATAGAGCCGTGCACCTGGTGATTGAAACCGTGCACCTGGTGATTGAAAACGTGCATCTGGTAACCCAAAAATTCAAATATGGTCCTAAATGCATTTAAGGGTCATTCTGATATTAATGCCCGCTATGGAAACACCCTACTACGGCCCTCTCTCTGTCGGGGGCGACCTGAGTGCATTATGGACACTTTGAAATTTCACGATGGATACTGATTGCTATACAAGCGGTAACCCAAAAACACAAATATGGTCATAAATGCATTTAACGGTCATTCTGATTTTAATGCCCGCTATAGGAGCACCCTACTACGGCCCTCTTTCACTCAGGGCCGTCCTGGGTGCTTTATGGACTGTTTGACAAGTGCTGGAGGAGGAAATAGAGCCGTGCACCTGGTGATTGAAACCGTGCATCTGGTAACCCAAAAACACAAATATGGTCATAAATGCATTTAACGGTCATTCTGATTTTAATGCCCGCTATAGGAGCACCCTACTACGGCCCTCTTTCACTCAGGGCCGTCCTGGGTGCTTTATGGACTGTTTGACAAGTGCTGGAGGAGGAAATAGAGCCGTGCACCTGGTGATTGAAACCGTGCATCTGGTAACCCAAAAACACAAATATGGTCATAAATGCATTTAACGGTCATTCTGATTTTAATGCCCGCTATAGGAGCACCCTACTACGGCCCTCTTTCACTCAGGGCCGTCCTGGGTGCTTTATGGACTGTTTGACAAGTGCTGGAGGAGGAAATAGAGCCGTGCACCTGGTGATTGAAACCGTGCACCTGGTGATTGAAAACGTGCATCTGGTAACCCAAAAATTCAAATATGGTCCTAAATGCATTTAAGGGTCATTCTGATATTAATGCCCGCTATGGAAACACCCTACTACGGCCCTCTCTCTGTCGGGGGCGACCTGAGTGCATTATGGACACTTTGAAATTTCACGATGGATACTGATTGCTATACAAGCGGTAACCCAAAAACACAAATATGGTCATAAATGCATTTAACGGTCATTCTGATTTTAATGCCCGCTATAGGAGCACCCTACTACGGCCCTCTTTCACTCAGGGCCGTCCTGGGTGCTTTATGGACTGTTTGACAAGTGCTGGAGGAGGAAATAGAGCCGTGCACCTGGTGATTGAAACCGTGCATCTGGTAACCCAAAAACACAAATATGGTCATAAATGCATTTAACGGTCATTCTGATTTTAATGCCCGCTATAGGAGCACCCTACTACGGCCCTCTTTCACTCAGGGCCGTCCTGGGTGCTTTATGGACTGTTTGACAAGTGCTGGAGGAGGAAATAGAGCCGTGCACCTGGTGATTGAAACCGTGCATCTGGTAACCCAAAAACACAAATATGGTCATAAATGCATTTAACGGTCATTCTGATTTTAATGCCCGCTATAGGAGCACCCTACTACGGCCCTCTTTCACTCAGGGCCGTCCTGGGTGCTTTATGGACTGTTTGACAAGTGCTGGAGGAGGAAATAGAGCCGTGCACCTGGTGATTGAAACCGTGCACCTGGTGATTGAAAACGTGCATCTGGTAACCCAAAAATTCAAATATGGTCCTAAATGCATTTAAGGGTCATTCTGATATTAATGCCCGCTATGGAAACACCCTACTACGGCCCTCTCTCTGTCGGGGGCGACCTGAGTGCATTATGGACACTTTGAAATTTCACGATGGATACTGATTGCTATACAAGCGGTAACCCAAAAACACAAATATGGTCATAAATGCATTTAACGGTCATTCTGATTTTAATGCCCGCTATAGGAGCACCCTACTACGGCCCTCTTTCACTCAGGGCCGTCCTGGGTGCTTTATGGACTGTTTGACAAGTGCTGGAGGAGGAAATAGAGCCGTGCACCTGGTGATTGAAACCGTGCATCTGGTAACCCAAAAACACAAATATGGTCATAAATGCATTTAACGGTCATTCTGATTTTAATGCCCGCTATAGGAGCACCCTACTACGGCCCTCTTTCACTCAGGGCCGTCCTGGGTGCTTTATGGACTGTTTGACAAGTGCTGGAGGAGGAAATAGAGCCGTGCACCTGGTGATTGAAACCGTGCACCTGGTGATTGAAAACGTGCATCTGGTAACCCAAAAATTCAAATATGGTCCTAAATGCATTTAAGGGTCATTCTGATATTAATGCCCGCTATGGAAACACCCTACTACGGCCCTCTCTCTGTCGGGGGCGACCTGAGTGCATTATGGACACTTTGAAATTTCACGATGGATACTGATTGCTATACAAGCGGTAACCCAAAAACACAAATATGGTCATAAATGCATTTAACGGTCATTCTGATTTTAATGCCCGCTATAGGAGCACCCTACTACGGCCCTCTTTCACTCAGGGCCGTCCTGGGTGCTTTATGGACTGTTTGACAAGTGCTGGAGGAGGAAATAGAGCCGTGCACCTGGTGATTGAAACCGTGCATCTGGTAACCCAAAAACACAAATATGGTCATAAATGCATTTAACGGTCATTCTGATTTTAATGCCCGCTATAGGAGCACCCTACTACGGCCCTCTTTCACTCAGGGCCGTCCTGGGTGCTTTATGGACTGTTTGACAAGTGCTGGAGGAGGAAATAGAGCCGTGCACCTGGTGATTGAAACCGTGCATCTGGTAACCCAAAAACACAAATATGGTCATAAATGCATTTAACGGTCATTCTGATTTTAATGCCCGCTATAGGAGCACCCTACTACGGCCCTCTTTCACTCAGGGCCGTCCTGGGTGCTTTATGGACTGTTTGACAAGTGCTGGAGGAGGAAATAGAGCCGTGCACCTGGTGATTGAAACCGTGCACCTGGTGATTGAAAACGTGCATCTGGTAACCCAAAAATTCAAATATGGTCCTAAATGCATTTAAGGGTCATTCTGATATTAATGCCCGCTATGGAAACACCCTACTACGGCCCTCTCTCTGTCGGGGGCGACCTGAGTGCATTATGGACACTTTGAAATTTCACGATGGATACTGATTGCTATACAAGCGGTAACCCAAAAACACAAATATGGTCATAAATGCATTTAACGGTCATTCTGATTTTAATGCCCGCTATAGGAGCACCCTACTACGGCCCTCTTTCACTCAGGGCCGTCCTGGGTGCTTTATGGACTGTTTGACAAGTGCTGGAGGAGGAAATAGAGCCGTGCACCTGGTGATTGAAACCGTGCACCTGGTGATTGAAAACGTGCATCTGGTAACCCAAAAATTCAAATATGGTCCTAAATGCATTTAAGGGTCATTCTGATATTAATGCCCGCTATGGAAAACACCCTACTACGGCCCTCTCTCTGTCGGGGGCGACCTGAGTGCATTATGGACACTTTGAAATTTCACGATGGATACTGATTGCTATACAAGCGGTAACCCAAAAACACAAATATGGTCATAAATGCATTTAACGGTCATTCTGATTTTAATGCCCGCTATAGGAGCACCCTACTACGGCCCTCTTTCACTCAGGGCCGTCCTGGGTGCTTTATGGACTGTTTGACAAGTGCTGGAGGAGGAAATAGAGCCGTGCACCTGGTGATTGAAACCGTGCACCTGGTGATTGAAAACGTGCATCTGGTAACCCAAAAAATTCAAATATGGTCCTAAATGCATTTAAGGGTCATTCTGATATTAATGCCCGCTATGGAAACACCCTACTACGGCCCTCTCTCTGTCGGGGGCGACCTGAGTGCATTATGGACACTTTGAAATTTCACGATGGATACTGATTGCTATACAAGCGGTAACCCAAAAACACAAATATGGTCATAAATGCATTTAACGGTCATTCTGATTTTAATGCCCGCTATAGGAGCACCCTACTACGGCCCTCTTTCACTCAGGGCCGTCCTGGGTGCTTTATGGACTGTTTGACAAGTGCTGGAGGAGGAAATAGAGCCGTGCACCTGGTGATTGAAACCGTGCATCTGGTAACCCAAAAACACAAATATGGTCATAAATGCATTTAACGGTCATTCTGATTTTAATGCCCGCTATAGGAGCACCCTACTACGGCCCTCTTTCACTCAGGGCCGTCCTGGGTGCTTTATGGACTGTTTGACAAGTGCTGGAGGAGGAAATAGAGCCGTGCACCTGGTGATTGAAACCGTGCACCTGGTGATTGAAAACGTGCATCTGGTAACCCAAAAATTCAAATATGGTCCTAAATGCATTTAAGGGTCATTCTGATATTAATGCCCGCTATGGAAACACCCTACTACGGCCCTCTCTCTGTCGGGGGCGACCTGAGTGCATTATGGACACTTTGAAATTTCACGATGGATACTGATTGCTATACAAGCGGTAACCCAAAAACACAAATATGGTCATAAATGCATTTAACGGTCATTCTGATTTTAATGCCCGCTATAGGAGCACCCTACTACGGCCCTCTTTCACTCAGGGCCGTCCTGGGTGCTTTATGGACTGTTTGACAAGTGCTGGAGGAGGAAATAGAGCCGTGCACCTGGTGATTGAAACCGTGCATCTGGTAACCCAAAAACACAAATATGGTCATAAATGCATTTAACGGTCATTCTGATTTTAATGCCCGCTATAGGAGCACCCTACTACGGCCCTCTTTCACTCAGGGCCGTCCTGGGTGCTTTATGGACTGTTTGACAAGTGCTGGAGGAGGAAATAGAGCCGTGCACCTGGTGATTGAAACCGTGCATCTGGTAACCCAAAAACACAAATATGGTCATAAATGCATTTAACGGTCATTCTGATTTTAATGCCCGCTATAGGAGCACCCTACTACGGCCCTCTTTCACTCAGGGCCGTCCTGGGTGCTTTATGGACTGTTTGACAAGTGCTGGAGGAGGAAATAGAGCCGTGCACCTGGTGATTGAAACCGTGCACCTGGTGATTGAAAACGTGCATCTGGTAACCCAAAAATTCAAATATGGTCCTAAATGCATTTAAGGGTCATTCTGATATTAATGCCCGCTATGGAAACACCCTACTACGGCCCTCTCTCTGTCGGGGGCGACCTGAGTGCATTATGGACACTTTGAAATTTCACGATGGATACTGATTGCTATACAAGCGGTAACCCAAAAACACAAATATGGTCATAAATGCATTTAACGGTCATTCTGATTTTAATGCCCGCTATAGGAGCACCCTACTACGGCCCTCTTTCACTCAGGGCCGTCCTGGGTGCTTTATGGACTGTTTGACAAGTGCTGGAGGAGGAAATAGAGCCGTGCACCTGGTGATTGAAACCGTGCATCTGGTAACCCAAAAACACAAATATGGTCATAAATGCATTTAACGGTCATTCTGATTTTAATGCCCGCTATAGGAGCACCCTACTACGGCCCTCTTTCACTCAGGGCCGTCCTGGGTGCTTTATGGACTGTTTGACAAGTGCTGGAGGAGGAAATAGAGCCGTGCACCTGGTGATTGAAACCGTGCATCTGGTAACCCAAAAACACAAATATGGTCATAAATGCATTTAACGGTCATTCTGATTTTAATGCCCGCTATAGGAGCACCCTACTACGGCCCTCTTTCACTCAGGGCCGTCCTGGGTGCTTTATGGACTGTTTGACAAGTGCTGGAGGAGGAAATAGAGCCGTGCACCTGGTGATTGAAACCGTGCACCTGGTGATTGAAAACGTGCATCTGGTAACCCAAAAATTCAAATATGGTCCTAAATGCATTTAAGGGTCATTCTGATATTAATGCCCGCTATGGAAACACCCTACTACGGCCCTCTCTCTGTCGGGGGCGACCTGAGTGCATTATGGACACTTTGAAATTTCACGATGGATACTGATTGCTATACAAGCGGTAACCCAAAAACACAAATATGGTCATAAATGCATTTAACGGTCATTCTGATTTTAATGCCCGCTATAGGAGCACCCTACTACGGCCCTCTTTCACTCAGGGCCGTCCTGGGTGCTTTATGGACTGTTTGACAAGTGCTGGAGGAGGAAATAGAGCCGTGCACCTGGTGATTGAAACCGTTGCATCTGGTAACCCAAAAACACAAATATGGTCATAAATGCATTTAACGGTCATTCTGATTTTAATGCCCGCTATAGGAGCACCCTACTACGGCCCTCTTTCACTCAGGGCCGTCCTGGGTGCTTTATGGACTGTTTGACAAGTGCTGGAGGAGGAAATAGAGCCGTGCACCTGGTGATTGAAACCGTTGCACCTGGTGATTGAAAACGTGCATCTGGTAACCCAAAAATTCAAATATGGTCCTAAATGCATTTTAAGGGTCATTCTGATATTAATGCCCGCTATGGAACACCCTACTACGGCCCTCTCTCTGTCGGGGGCGACCTGAGTGCATTATGGACACTTTGAAATTTCACGATGGATACTGATTGCTATACAAGCGGTAACCCAAAAACACAAATATGGTCATAAATGCATTTAACGGTCATTCTGATTTTAATGCCCGCTATAGGAGCACCCTACTACGGCCCTCTTTCACTCAGGGCCGTCCTGGGTGCTTTATGGACTGTTTGACAAGTGCTGGAGGAGGAAATAGAGCCGTGCACCTGGTGATTGAAACCGTGCATCTGGTAACCCAAAACACAAATATGGTCATAAATGCATTTAACGGTCATTCTGATTTTAATGCCCGCTATAGGAGCACCCTACTACGGCCCTCTTTCACTCAGGGCCGTCCTGGGTGCTTATGGACTGTTTGACAAGTGCTGGAGGAGGAATAGAGCCGTGCACCTGGTGATTGAAACCGTTGCATCTGGTACCCAAAACACAAATATGGTCATAAATGCATTTAACGGTCATTCTGATTTTAATGCCCGCTATAGGAGCACCCTACTACGGCCCTCTTTCACTCAGGGCCCGTCCTGGGTGCTTTATGGACTGTTTGACAAGTGCTGGAGGAGGAAATAGAGCCGTGCACCTGGTGATTGAAACCGTTGCACCTGGTGATTGAAAACGTGCATCTGGTAACCCAAAAATTCAAATATGGTCCTTAAATGCATTTAAGGGTCATTTGATATTAATGCCCGCTATGGGAAACACCCCTACTACGGCCCTCTCTCTGTCGGGGGCGACCTGAGTGCATTATGGACACTTTGAAATTTCACGATGGATACTGATTGCTATACAAGCGGTAACCCAAAAACACAAATATGGTCATAAATGCATTTAACGGTCATTCTGATTTTAATGCCCGCTATAGGAGCACCCTACTACGGCCCCTCTTTCACTCAGGGCCGTCCTGGGTGCTTTTATGGACTGTTGACAAGTGCTGGGGAGGAAAATAGAGCCGTGCACTGTGATTGAAACCGTGCATCTGGTAACCAACAAACACAAATATGGTCATAAATGCATTTTAACGGTCATTCTGATTTTAATGCCCGCTATAGGCGCACCCTACTACGGCCCTCTTTCACTAGGGCCGTCCTGGGTGCTTTATGGGACTGTTTTGACAAGTGCTGGAGGAGGAAATAGAGCCGTGCACCTGGTGATTGAACCGTGCACCTGGTGATTGAAAACGTGCATCTGGTAACCCAAAAATCAAATATGGTCCTAAATGCATTTAAGGGTCATTCTGATATTAATGCCCGCTATGGAAACACCCTACTACGGCCCTCTCTCTGTCGGGGGCGACCTGAGTGCATTATGGACACTTTGAAATTTCACGATGGATACTGATTGCTATACAAGCGGTAACCCAAAAACACAAATATGGTCATAAATGCATTTAACGGTCATTCTGATTTTAATGCCCGCTATAGGAGCACCCTACTACGGCCCTCTTTCACTCAGGGCCGTCCCTGGGTGCTTATGGACTGTTTGACAAGT
>NW_022262102.1:5000-32114 GCF_002021735.2 Oncorhynchus kisutch | reverse complement strand
CCTCCTCCAGCACTTGTCAACAGTCCATAAAGCACCCAGGACGGCCCTGAGTGAAAGAGGGCCGTAGTAGGGTGCTCCTATAGCGGGCATTAAATCAGAATGACCGTTAAATGCATTTATGACCATATTTGTGTTTTTGGGTTACCGCTTGTATAGCAATCAGTATCCATCGTGAAATTTCAAGTGTCCATAATGCACTCAGGTCGCCCCCGACAGAGAGAGGGCCGTAGTAGGGTGTTTCCATAGCGGGCATTAATATCAGAATGACCCTTAAATGCATTTAGGACCATATTTGAATTTTTGGGTTACCAGATGCACGTTTTCAATCACCAGGTGCACGGTTTCAATCACCAGGTGCACGGCTCTATTTCCTCCTCCAGCACTTGTCAAACAGTCCATAAAGCACCCAGGACGGCCCTGAGTGAAAGAGGGCCGTAGTAGGGTGCTCCTATAGCGGGCATTAAAATCAGAATGACCGTTAAATGCATTTATGACCATATTTGTGTTTTTGGGTTACCAGATGCACGGTTTCAATCACCAGGTGCACGGCTCTATTTCCTCCTCCAGCACTTGTCAAACAGTCCATAAAGCACCCAGGACGGCCCTGAGTGAAAGAGGGCCGTAGTAGGGTGCTCCTATAGCGGGCATTAAAATCAGAATGACCGTTAAATGCATTTATGACCATATTTGTGTTTTTGGGTTACCGCTTGTATAGCAATCAGTATCCATCGTGAAATTTCAAAGTGTCCATAATGCACTCAGGTCGCCCCCGACAGAGAGAGGGCCGTAGTAGGGTTTTCCATAGCGGGCATTAATATCAGAATGACCCTTAAATGCATTTAGGACCATATTTGAATTTTTGGGTTACCAGATGCACGTTTTCAATCACCAGGTGCACGGTTTCAATCACCAGGTGCACGGCTCTATTTCCTCCTCCAGCACTTGTCAAACAGTCCATAAAGCACCCAGGACGGCCCTGAGTGAAAGAGGGCCGTAGTAGGGTGCTCCTATAGCGGGCATTAAAATCAGAATGACCGTTAAATGCATTTATGACCATATTTGTGTTTTTGGGTTACCAGATGCACGGTTTCAATCACCAGGTGCACGGCTCTATTTCCTCCTCCAGCACTTGTCAAACAGTCCATAAAGCACCCAGGACGGCCCTGAGTGAAAGAGGGCCGTAGTAGGGTGCTCCTATAGCGGGCATTAAAATCAGAATGACCGTTAAATGCATTTATGACCATATTTGTGTTTTGGGTTACCAGATGCACGGTTTCAATCACCAGGTGCACGGCTCTATTTCCTCCTCCAGCACTTGTCAAACAGTCCATAAAGCACCCAGGACGGCCCTGAGTGAAAGAGGGCCGTAGTAGGGTGCTCCTATAGCGGGCATTAAAATCAGAATGACCGTTAAATGCATTTATGACCATATTTGTGTTTTTGGGTTACCGCTTGTATAGCAATCAGTATCCATCGTGAAATTTCAAAGTGTCCATAATGCACTCAGGTCGCCCCCGACAGAGAGAGGGCCGTAGTAGGGTGTTTCCATAGCGGGCATTAATATCAGAATGACCCTTAAATGCATTTAGGACCATATTTGAATTTTTGGGTTACCAGATGCACGTTTTCAATCACCAGGTGCACGGTTTCAATCACCAGGTGCACGGCTCTATTTCCTCCTCCAGCACTTGTCAAACAGTCCATAAAGCACCCAGGACGGCCCTGAGTGAAAGAGGGCCGTAGTAGGGTGCTCCTATAGCGGGCATTAAAATCAGAATGACCGTTAAATGCATTTATGACCATATTTGTGTTTTTGGGTTACCAGATGCACGGTTTCAATCACCAGGTGCACGGCTCTATTTCCTCCTCCTCCAGCACTTGTCAAACAGTCCATAAAGCACCCAGGACGGCCCTGAGTGAAAGAGGGCCGTAGTAGGGTGCTCCTATAGCGGGCATTAAAATCAGAATGACCGTTAAATGCATTTATGACCATATTTGTGTTTTTTGGTTACCAGATGCACGGTTTCAATCACCAGGTGCACGGCTCTATTTCCTCCTCCAGCACTTGTCAAACAGTCCATAAAGCACCCAGGACGGCCCTGAGTGAAAGAGGGCCGTAGTAGGGTGCTCCTATAGCGGGCATTAAAATCAGAATGACCGTTAAATGCATTTATGACCATATTTGTGTTTTTGGGTTACCGCTTGTATAGCAATCAGTATCCATCGTGAAATTTCAAAGTGTCCATAATGCACTCAGGTCGCCCCCGACAGAGAGAGGGCCGTAGTAGGGTGTTTCCATAGCGGGCATTAATATCAGAATGACCCTTAAATGCATTTAGGACCATATTTGAATTTTTGGGTTACCAGATGCACGTTTTCAATCACCAGGTGCACGGTTTCAATCACCAGGTGCACGGCTCTATTTCCTCCTCCAGCACTTGTCAAACAGTCCATAAAGCACCCAGGACGGCCCTGAGTGAAAGAGGGCCGTAGTAGGGTGCTCCTATAGCGGGCATTAAAATCAGAATGACCGTTAAATGCATTTATGACCATATTTGTGTTTTTGGGTTACCAGATGCACGGTTTCAATCACCAGGTGCACGGCTCTATTTCCTCCTCCAGCACTTGTCAAACAGTCCATAAAGCACCCAGGACGGCCCTGAGTGAAAGAGGGCCGTAGTAGGGTGCTCCTATAGCGGGCATTAAAATCAGAATGACCGTTAAATGCATTTATGACCATATTTGTGTTTTTGGGTTACCGCTTGTATAGCAATCAGTATCCATCGTGAAATTTCAAAGTGTCCATAATGCACTCAGGTCGCCCCCGACAGAGAGAGGGCCGTAGTAGGGTGTTTCCATAGCGGGCATTAATATCAGAATGACCCTTAAATGCATTTAGGACCATATTTGAATTTTTGGGTTACCAGATGCACGTTTTCAATCACCAGGTGCACGGTTTCAATCACCAGGTGCACGGCTCTATTTCCTCCTCCAGCACTTGTCAAACAGTCCATAAAGCACCCAGGACGGCCCTGAGTGAAAGAGGGCCGTAGTAGGGTGCTCCTATAGCGGGCATTAAAATCAGAATGACCGTTAAATGCATTTATGACCATATTTGTGTTTTTGGGTTACCAGATGCACGGTTTCAATCACCAGGTGCACGGCTCTATTTCCTCCTCCAGCACTTGTCAAACAGTCCATAAAGCACCCAGGACGGCCCTGAGTGAAAGAGGGCCGTAGTAGGGTGCTCCTATAGCGGGCATTAAAATCAGAATGACCGTTAAATGCATTTATGACCATATTTGTGTTTTTGGGTTACCAGATGCACGGTTTCAATCACCAGGTGCACGGCTCTATTTCCTCCTCCAGCACTTGTCAAACAGTCCATAAAGCACCCAGGACGGCCCTGAGTGAAAGAGGGCCGTAGTAGGGTGCTCCTATAGCGGGCATTAAAATCAGAATGACCGTTAAATGCATTTATGACCATATTTGTGTTTTTGGGTTACCGCTTGTATAGCAATCAGTATCCATCGTGAAATTTCAAAGTGTCCATAATGCACTCAGGTCGCCCCCGACAGAGAGAGGGCCGTAGTAGGGTGTTTCCATAGCGGGCATTAATATCAGAATGACCCTTAAATGCATTTAGGACCATATTTGAATTTTTGGGTTACCAGATGCACGTTTTCAATCACCAGGTGCACGGTTTCAATCACCAGGTGCACGGCTCTATTTCCTCCTCCAGCACTTGTCAAACAGTCCATAAAGCACCCAGGACGGCCCTGAGTGAAAGAGGGCCGTAGTAGGGTGCTCCTATAGCGGGCATTAAAATCAGAATGACCGTTAAATGCATTTATGACCATATTTGTGTTTTTGGGTTACCAGATGCACGGTTTCAATCACCAGGTGCACGGCTCTATTTCCTCCTCCAGCACTTGTCAAACAGTCCATAAAGCACCCAGGACGGCCCTGAGTGAAAGAGGGCCGTAGTAGGGTGCTCCTATAGCGGGCATTAAAATCAGAATGACCGTTAAATGCATTTATGACCATATTTGTGTTTTTGGGTTACCGCTTGTATAGCAATCAGTATCCATCGTGAAATTTCAAAGTGTCCATAATGCACTCAGGTCGCCCCCGACAGAGAGAGGGCCGTAGTAGGGTGTTTCCATAGCGGGCATTAATATCAGAATGACCCTTAAATGCATTTAGGACCATATTTGAATTTTTGGGTTACCAGATGCACGTTTTCAATCACCAGGTGCACGGTTTCAATCACCAGGTGCACGGCTCTATTTCCTCCTCCAGCACTTGTCAAACAGTCCATAAAGCACCCAGGACGGCCCTGAGTGAAAGAGGGCCGTAGTAGGGTGCTCCTATAGCGGGCATTAAAATCAGAATGACCGTTAAATGCATTTATGACCATATTTGTGTTTTTGGGTTACCAGATGCACGGTTTCAATCACCAGGTGCACGGCTCTATTTCCTCCTCCAGCACTTGTCAAACAGTCCATAAAGCACCCAGGACGGCCCTGAGTGAAAGAGGGCCGTAGTAGGGTGCTCCTATAGCGGGCATTAAAATCAGAATGACCGTTAAATGCATTTATGACCATATTTGTGTTTTTGGGTTACCGCTTGTATAGCAATCAGTATCCATCGTGAAATTTCAAAGTGTCCATAATGCACTCAGGTCGCCCCCGACAGAGAGAGGGCCGTAGTAGGGTGTTTCCATAGCGGGCATTAATATCAGAATGACCCTTAAATGCATTTAGGACCATATTTGAATTTTTGGGTTACCAGATGCACGTTTTCAATCACCAGGTGCACGGTTTCAATCACCAGGTGCACGGCTCTATTTCCTCCTCCAGCACTTGTCAAACAGTCCATAAAGCACCCAGGACGGCCCTGAGTGAAAGAGGGCCGTAGTAGGGTGCTCCTATAGCGGGCATTAAAATCAGAATGACCGTTAAATGCATTTATGACCATATTTGTGTTTTTGGGTTACCAGATGCACGGTTTCAATCACCAGGTGCACGGCTCTATTTCCTCCTCCAGCACTTGTCAAACAGTCCATAAAGCACCCAGGACGGCCCTGAGTGAAAGAGGGCCGTAGTAGGGTGCTCCTATAGCGGGCATTAAAATCAGAATGACCGTTAAATGCATTTATGACCATATTTGTGTTTTTGGGTTACCAGATGCACGGTTTCAATCACCAGGTGCACGGCTCTATTTCCTCCTCCAGCACTTGTCAAACAGTCCATAAAGCACCCAGGACGGCCCTGAGTGAAAGAGGGCCGTAGTAGGGTGCTCCTATAGCGGGCATTAAAATCAGAATGACCGTTAAATGCATTTATGACCATATTTGTGTTTTTGGGTTACCAGATGCACGGTTTCAATCACCAGGTGCACGGCTCTATTTCCTCCTCCAGCACTTGTCAAACAGTCCATAAAGCACCCAGGACGGCCCTGAGTGAAAGAGGGCCGTAGTAGGGTGCTCCTATAGCGGGCATTAAAATCAGAATGACCGTTAAATGCATTTATGACCATATTTGTGTTTTTGGGTTACCGCTTGTATAGCAATCAGTATCCATCGTGAAATTTCAAAGTGTCCATAATGCACTCAGGTCGCCCCCGACAGAGAGAGGGCCGTAGTAGGGTGTTTCCATAGCGGGCATTAATATCAGAATGACCCTTAAATGCATTTAGGACCATATTTGAATTTTTGGGTTACCAGATGCACGTTTTCAATCACCAGGTGCACGGTTTCAATCACCAGGTGCACGGCTCTATTTCCTCCTCCAGCACTTGTCAAACAGTCCATAAAGCACCCAGGACGGCCCTGAGTGAAAGAGGGCCGTAGTAGGGTGCTCCTATAGCGGGCATTAAAATCAGAATGACCGTTAAATGCATTTATGACCATATTTGTGTTTTTGGGTTACCAGATGCACGGTTTCAATCACCAGGTGCACGGCTCTATTTCCTCCTCCAGCACTTGTCAAACAGTCCATAAAGCACCCAGGACGGCCCTGAGTGAAAGAGGGCCGTAGTAGGGTGCTCCTATAGCGGGCATTAAAATCAGAATGACCGTTAAATGCATTTATGACCATATTTGTGTTTTTGGGTTACCGCTTGTATAGCAATCAGTATCCATCGTGAAATTTCAAAGTGTCCATAATGCACTCAGGTCGCCCCCGACAGAGAGAGGGCCGTAGTAGGGTGTTTCCATAGCGGGCATTAATATCAGAATGACCCTTAAATGCATTTAGGACCATATTTGAATTTTTGGGTTACCAGATGCACGTTTTCAATCACCAGGTGCACGGTTTCAATCACCAGGTGCACGGCTCTATTTCCTCCTCCAGCACTTGTCAAACAGTCCATAAAGCACCCAGGACGGCCCTGAGTGAAAGAGGGCCGTAGTAGGGTGCTCCTATAGCGGGCATTAAAATCAGAATGACCGTTAAATGCATTTATGACCATATTTGTGTTTTTGGGTTACCAGATGCACGGTTTCAATCACCAGGTGCACGGCTCTATTTCCTCCTCCAGCACTTGTCAAACAGTCCATAAAGCACCCAGGACGGCCCTGAGTGAAAGAGGGCCGTAGTAGGGTGCTCCTATAGCGGGCATTAAAATCAGAATGACCGTTAAATGCATTTATGACCATATTTGTGTTTTTGGGTTACCGCTTGTATAGCAATCAGTATCCATCGTGAAATTTCAAAGTGTCCATAATGCACTCAGGTCGCCCCCGACAGAGAGAGGGCCGTAGTAGGGTGTTTCCATAGCGGGCATTAATATCAGAATGACCCTTAAATGCATTTAGGACCATATTTGAATTTTTGGGTTACCAGATGCACGTTTTCAATCACCAGGTGCACGGTTTCAATCACCAGGTGCACGGCTCTATTTCCTCCTCCAGCACTTGTCAAACAGTCCATAAAGCACCCAGGACGGCCCTGAGTGAAAGAGGGCCGTAGTAGGGTGCTCCTATAGCGGGCATTAAAATCAGAATGACCGTTAAATGCATTTATGACCATATTTGTGTTTTTGGGTTACCAGATGCACGGTTTCAATCACCAGGTGCACGGCTCTATTTCCTCCTCCAGCACTTGTCAAACAGTCCATAAAGCACCCAGGACGGCCCTGAGTGAAAGAGGGCCGTAGTAGGGTGCTCCTATAGCGGGCATTAAAATCAGAATGACCGTTAAATGCATTTATGACCATATTTGTGTTTTTGGGTTACCGCTTGTATAGCAATCAGTATCCATCGTGAAATTTCAAAGTGTCCATAATGCACTCAGGTCGCCCCCGACAGAGAGAGGGCCGTAGTAGGGTGTTTCCATAGCGGGCATTAATATCAGAATGACCCTTAAATGCATTTAGGACCATATTTGAATTTTTGGGTTACCAGATGCACGTTTTCAATCACCAGGTGCACGGTTTCAATCACCAGGTGCACGGCTCTATTTCCTCCTCCAGCACTTGTCAAACAGTCCATAAAGCACCCAGGACGGCCCTGAGTGAAAGAGGGCCGTAGTAGGGTGCTCCTATAGCGGGCATTAAAATCAGAATGACCGTTAAATGCATTTATGACCATATTTGTGTTTTTGGGTTACCGCTTGTATAGCAATCAGTATCCATCGTGAAATTTCAAAGTGTCCATAATGCACTCAGGTCGCCCCGACAGAGAGAGGGCCGTAGTAGGGTGTTTCCATAGCGGGCATTAATATCAGAATGACCCTTAAATGCATTTAGGACCATATTTGAATTTTTGGGTTACCAGATGCACGTTTTCAATCACCAGGTGCACGGTTTCAATCACCAGGTGCACGGCTCTATTTCCTCCTCCAGCACTTGTCAAACAGTCCATAAAGCACCCAGGACGGCCCTGAGTGAAAGAGGGCCGTAGTAGGGTGCTCCTATAGCGGGCATTAAAATCAGAATGACCGTTAAATGCATTTATGACCATATTGTGTTTTTGGGTTACCAGATGCACGGTTTCAATCACCAGGTGCACGGCTCTATTTCCTCCTCCAGCACTTGTCAAACAGTCCATAAAGCACCCAGGACGGCCCTGAGTGAAAGAGGGCCGTAGTAGGGTGCTCCTATAGCGGGCATTAAAATCAGAATGACCGTTAAATGCATTTATGACCATATTTGTGTTTTTGGGTTACCAGATGCACGGTTTCAATCACCAGGTGCACGGCTCTATTTCCTCCTCCAGCACTTGTCAAACAGTCCATAAAGCACCCAGGACGGCCCTGAGTGAAAGAGGGCCGTAGTAGGGTGCTCCTATAGCGGGCATTAAAATCAGAATGACCGTTAAATGCATTTATGACCATATTTGTGTTTTTGGGTTACCGCTTGTATAGCAATCAGTATCCATCGTGAAATTTCAAAGTGTCCATAATGCACTCAGGTCGCCCCCGACAGAGAGAGGGCCGTAGTAGGGTGTTTCCATAGCGGGCATTAATATCAGAATGACCCTTAAATGCATTTAGGACCATATTTGAATTTTTGGGTTACCAGATGCACGTTTTCAATCACCAGGTGCACGGTTTCAATCACCAGGTGCACGGCTCTATTTCCTCCTCCAGCACTTGTCAAACAGTCCATAAAGCACCCAGGACGGCCCTGAGTGAAAGAGGGCCGTAGTAGGGTGCTCCTATAGCGGGCATTAAAATCAGAATGACCGTTAAATGCATTTATGACCATATTTGTGTTTTTGGGTTACCAGATGCACGGTTTCAATCACCAGGTGCACGGCTCTATTTCCTCCTCCAGCACTTGTCAAACAGTCCATAAAGCACCCAGGACGGCCCTGAGTGAAAGAGGGCCGTAGTAGGGTGCTCCTATAGCGGGCATTAAAATCAGAATGACCGTTAAATGCATTTATGACCATATTTGTGTTTTTGGGTTACCAGATGCACGGTTTCAATCACCAGGTGCACGGCTCTATTTCCTCCTCCAGCACTTGTCAAACAGTCCATAAAGCACCCAGGACGGCCCTGAGTGAAAGAGGGCCGTAGTAGGGTGCTCCTATAGCGGGCATTAAAATCAGAATGACCGTTAAATGCATTTATGACCATATTTGTGTTTTTGGGTTACCGCTTGTATAGCAATCAGTATCCATCGTGAAATTTCAAAGTGTCCATAATGCACTCAGGTCGCCCCCGACAGAGAGAGGGCCGTAGTAGGGTGTTTCCATAGCGGGCATTAATATCAGAATGACCCTTAAATGCATTTAGGACCATATTTGAATTTTTGGGTTACCAGATGCACGTTTTCAATCACCAGGTGCACGGTTTCAATCACCAGGTGCACGGCTCTATTTCCTCCTCCAGCACTTGTCAAACAGTCCATAAAGCACCCAGGACGGCCCTGAGTGAAAGAGGGCCGTAGTAGGGTGCTCCTATAGCGGGCATTAAAATCAGAATGACCGTTAAATGCATTTATGACCATATTTGTGTTTTTGGGTTACCGCTTGTATAGCAATCAGTATCCATCGTGAAATTTCAAAGTGTCCATAATGCACTCAGGTCGCCCCCGACAGAGAGAGGGCCGTAGTAGGGTGTTTCCATAGCGGGCATTAATATCAGAATGACCCTTAAATGCATTTAGGACCATATTTGAATTTTTGGGTTACCAGATGCACGTTTTCAATCACCAGGTGCACGGTTTCAATCACCAGGTGCACGGCTCTATTTCCTCCTCCAGCACTTGTCAAACAGTCCATAAAGCACCCAGGACGGCCCTGAGTGAAAGAGGGCCGTAGTAGGGTGCTCCTATAGCGGGCATTAAAATCAGAATGACCGTTAAATGCATTTATGACCATATTTGTGTTTTTGGGTTACCAGATGCACGGTTTCAATCACCAGGTGCACGGCTCTATTTCCTCCTCCAGCACTTGTCAAACAGTCCATAAAGCACCCAGGACGGCCCTGAGTGAAAGAGGGCCGTAGTAGGGTGCTCCTATAGCGGGCATTAAAATCAGAATGACCGTTAAATGCATTTATGACCATATTTGTGTTTTTGGGTTACCGCTTGTATAGCAATCAGTATCCATCGTGAAATTTCAAAGTGTCCATAATGCACTCAGGTCGCCCCCGACAGAGAGAGGGCCGTAGTAGGGTGTTTCCATAGCGGGCATTAATATCAGAATGACCCTTAAATGCATTTAGGACCATATTTGAATTTTTGGGTTACCAGATGCACGTTTTCAATCACCAGGTGCACGGTTTCAATCACCAGGTGCACGGCTCTATTTCCTCCTCCAGCACTTGTCAAACAGTCCATAAAGCACCCAGGACGGCCCTGAGTGAAAGAGGGCCGTAGTAGGGTGCTCCTATAGCGGGCATTAAAATCAGAATGACCGTTAAATGCATTTATGACCATATTTGTGTTTTTGGGTTACCAGATGCACGGTTTCAATCACCAGGTGCACGGCTCTATTTCCTCCTCCAGCACTTGTCAAACAGTCCATAAAGCACCCAGGACGGCCCTGAGTGAAAGAGGGCCGTAGTAGGGTGCTCCTATAGCGGGCATTAAAATCAGAATGACCGTTAAATGCATTTATGACCATATTTGTGTTTTTGGGTTACCGCTTGTATAGCAATCAGTATCCATCGTGAAATTTCAAAGTGTCCATAATGCACTCAGGTCGCCCCCGACAGAGAGAGGGCCGTAGTAGGGTGTTTCCATAGCGGGCATTAATATCAGAATGACCCTTAAATGCATTTAGGACCATATTTGAATTTTTGGGTTACCAGATGCACGTTTTCAATCACCAGGTGCACGGTTTCAATCACCAGGTGCACGGCTCTATTTCCTCCTCCAGCACTTGTCAAACAGTCCATAAAGCACCCAGGACGGCCCTGAGTGAAAGAGGGCCGTAGTAGGGTGCTCCTATAGCGGGCATTAAAATCAGAATGACCGTTAAATGCATTTATGACCATATTTGTGTTTTTGGGTTACCAGATGCACGGTTTCAATCACCAGGTGCACGGCTCTATTTCCTCCTCCAGCACTTGTCAAACAGTCCATAAAGCACCCAGGACGGCCCTGAGTGAAAGAGGGCCGTAGTAGGGTGCTCCTATAGCGGGCATTAAAATCAGAATGACCGTTAAATGCATTTATGACCATATTTGTGTTTTTGGGTTACCAGATGCACGGTTTCAATCACCAGGTGCACGGCTCTATTTCCTCCTCCAGCACTTGTCAAACAGTCCATAAAGCACCCAGGACGGCCCTGAGTGAAAGAGGGCCGTAGTAGGGTGCTCCTATAGCGGGCATTAAAATCAGAATGACCGTTAAATGCATTTATGACCATATTTGTGTTTTTGGGTTACCGCTTGTATAGCAATCAGTATCCATCGTGAAATTTCAAAGTGTCCATAATGCACTCAGGTCGCCCCCGACAGAGAGAGGGCCGTAGTAGGGTGTTTCCATAGCGGGCATTAATATCAGAATGACCCTTAAATGCATTTAGGACCATATTTGAATTTTTGGGTTACCAGATGCACGTTTTCAATCACCAGGTGCACGGTTTCAATCACCAGGTGCACGGCTCTATTTCCTCCTCCAGCACTTGTCAAACAGTCCATAAAGCACCCAGGACGGCCCTGAGTGAAAGAGGGCCGTAGTAGGGTGCTCCTATAGCGGGCATTAAAATCAGAATGACCGTTAAATGCATTTATGACCATATTTGTGTTTTTGGGTTACCAGATGCACGGTTTCAATCACCAGGTGCACGGCTCTATTTCCTCCTCCAGCACTTGTCAAACAGTCCATAAAGCACCCAGGACGGCCCTGAGTGAAAGAGGGCCGTAGTAGGGTGCTCCTATAGCGGGCATTAAAATCAGAATGACCGTTAAATGCATTTATGACCATATTTGTGTTTTTGGGTTACCGCTTGTATAGCAATCAGTATCCATCGTGAAATTTCAAAGTGTCCATAATGCACTCAGGTCGCCCCCGACAGAGAGAGGGCCGTAGTAGGGTGTTTCCATAGCGGGCATTAATATCAGAATGACCCTTAAATGCATTTAGGACCATATTTGAATTTTTGGGTTACCAGATGCACGTTTTCAATCACCAGGTGCACGGTTTCAATCACCAGGTGCACGGCTCTATTTCCTCCTCCAGCACTTGTCAAACAGTCCATAAAGCACCCAGGACGGCCCTGAGTGAAAGAGGGCCGTAGTAGGGTGCTCCTATAGCGGGCATTAAAATCAGAATGACCGTTAAATGCATTTATGACCATATTTGTGTTTTTGGGTTACCAGATGCACGGTTTCAATCACCAGGTGCACGGCTCTATTTCCTCCTCCAGCACTTGTCAAACAGTCCATAAAGCACCCAGGACGGCCCTGAGTGAAAGAGGGCCGTAGTAGGGTGCTCCTATAGCGGGCATTAAAATCAGAATGACCGTTAAATGCATTTATGACCATATTTGTGTTTTTGGGTTACCAGATGCACGGTTTCAATCACCAGGTGCACGGCTCTATTTCCTCCTCCAGCACTTGTCAAACAGTCCATAAAGCACCCAGGACGGCCCTGAGTGAAAGAGGGCCGTAGTAGGGTGCTCCTATAGCGGGCATTAAAATCAGAATGACCGTTAAATGCATTTATGACCATATTTGTGTTTTTGGGTTACCAGATGCACGGTTTCAATCACCAGGTGCACGGCTCTATTTCCTCCTCCAGCACTTGTCAAACAGTCCATAAAGCACCAGGACGGCCCTGAGTGAAAGAGGGCCGTAGTAGGGTGCTCCTATAGCGGGCATTAAAATCAGAATGACCGTTAAATGCATTTATGACCATATTTGTGTTTTTGGGTTACCGCTTGTATAGCAATCAGTATCCATCGTGAAATTTCAAAGTGTCCATAATGCACTCAGGTCGCCCCCGACAGAGAGAGGGCCGTAGTAGGGTGTTTCCATAGCGGGCATTAATATCAGAATGACCTTAAATGCATTTAGGACCATATTTGAATTTTTGGGTTACCAGATGCACGTTTTCAATCACCAGGTGCACGGTTTCAATCACCAGGTGCACGGCTCTATTTCCTCCTCCAGCACTTGTCAAACAGTCCATAAAGCACCCAGGACGGCCCTGAGTGAAAGAGGGCCGTAGTAGGGTGCTCCTATAGCGGGCATTAAAATCAGAATGACCGTTAAATGCATTTATGACCATATTTGTGTTTTTGGGTTACCAGATGCACGGTTTCAATCACCAGGTGCACGGCTCTATTTCCTCCTCCAGCACTTGTCAAACAGTCCATAAAGCACCCAGGACGGCCCTGAGTGAAAGAGGGCCGTAGTAGGGTGCTCCTATAGCGGGCATTAAAATCAGAATGACCGTTAAATGCATTTATGACCATATTTGTGTTTTTGGGTTACCGCTTGTATAGCAATCAGTATCCATCGTGAAATTTCAAAGTGTCCATAATGCACTCAGGTCGCCCCCGACAGAGAGAGGGCCGTAGTAGGGTGTTTCCATAGCGGGCATTAATATCAGAATGACCCTTAAATGCATTTAGGACCATATTTGAATTTTTGGGTTACCAGATGCACGTTTTCAATCACCAGGTGCACGGTTTCAATCACCAGGTGCACGGCTCTATTTCCTCCTCCAGCACTTGTCAAACAGTCCATAAAGCACCCAGGACGGCCCTGAGTGAAAGAGGGCCGTAGTAGGGTGCTCCTATAGCGGGCATTAAAATCAGAATGACCGTTAAATGCATTTATGACCATATTTGTGTTTTTGGGTTACCAGATGCACGGTTTCAATCACCAGGTGCACGGCTCTATTTCCTCCTCCAGCACTTGTCAAACAGTCCATAAAGCACCCAGGACGGCCCTGAGTGAAAGAGGGCCGTAGTAGGGTGCTCCTATAGCGGGCATTAAAATCAGAATGACCGTTAAATGCATTTATGACCATATTTGTGTTTTTGGGTTACCGCTTGTATAGCAATCAGTATCCATCGTGAAATTTCAAAGTGTCCATAATGCACTCAGGTCGCCCCCGACAGAGAGAGGGCCGTAGTAGGGTGTTTCCATAGCGGGCATTAATATCAGAATGACCCTTAAATGCATTTAGGACCATATTTGAATTTTTGGGTTACCAGATGCACGTTTTCAATCACCAGGTGCACGGTTTCAATCACCAGGTGCACGGCTCTATTTCCTCCTCCAGCACTTGTCAAACAGTCCATAAAGCACCCAGGACGGCCCTGAGTGAAAGAGGGCCGTAGTAGGGTGCTCCTATAGCGGGCATTAAAATCAGAATGACCGTTAAATGCATTTATGACCATATTTGTGTTTTTGGGTTACCGCTTGTATAGCAATCAGTATCCATCGTGAAATTTCAAAGTGTCCATAATGCACTCAGGTCGCCCCCGACAGAGAGAGGGCCGTAGTAGGGTGTTTCCATAGCGGGCATTAATATCAGAATGACCCTTAAATGCATTTAGGACCATATTTGAATTTTTGGGTTACCAGATGCACGTTTTCAATCACCAGGTGCACGGTTTCAATCACCAGGTGCACGGCTCTATTTCCTCCTCCAGCACTTGTCAAACAGTCCATAAAGCACCCAGGACGGCCCTGAGTGAAAGAGGGCCGTAGTAGGGTGCTCCTATAGCGGGCATTAAAATCAGAATGACCGTTAAATGCATTTATGACCATATTTGTGTTTTTGGGTTACCAGATGCACGGTTTCAATCACCAGGTGCACGGCTCTATTTCCTCCTCCAGCACTTGTCAAACAGTCCATAAAGCACCCAGGACGGCCCTGAGTGAAAGAGGGCCGTAGTAGGGTGCTCCTATAGCGGGCATTAAAATCAGAATGACCGTTAAATGCATTTATGACCATATTTGTGTTTTTGGGTTACCAGATGCACGGTTTCAATCACCAGGTGCACGGCTCTATTTCCTCCTCCAGCACTTGTCAAACAGTCCATAAAGCACCCAGGACGGCCCTGAGTGAAAGAGGGCCGTAGTAGGGTGCTCCTATAGCGGGCATTAAAATCAGAATGACCGTTAAATGCATTTATGACCATATTTGTGTTTTTGGGTTACCGCTTGTATAGCAATCAGTATCCATCGTGAAATTTCAAAGTGTCCATAATGCACTCAGGTCGCCCCCGACAGAGAGAGGGCCGTAGTAGGGTGTTTCCATAGCGGGCATTAATATCAGAATGACCCTTAAATGCATTTAGGACCATATTTGAATTTTTGGGTTACCAGATGCACGTTTTCAATCACCAGGTGCACGGTTTCAATCACCAGGTGCACGGCTCTATTTCCTCCTCCAGCACTTGTCAAACAGTCCATAAAGCACCCAGGACGGCCCTGAGTGAAAGAGGGCCGTAGTAGGGTGCTCCTATAGCGGGCATTAAAATCAGAATGACCGTTAAATGCATTTATGACCATATTTGTGTTTTTGGGTTACCAGATGCACGGTTTCAATCACCAGGTGCACGGCTCTATTTCCTCCTCCAGCACTTGTCAAACAGTCCATAAAGCACCCAGGACGGCCCTGAGTGAAAGAGGGCCGTAGTAGGGTGCTCCTATAGCGGGCATTAAAATCAGAATGACCGTTAAATGCATTTATGACCATATTTGTGTTTTTGGGTTACCAGATGCACGGTTTCAATCACCAGGTGCACGGCTCTATTTCCTCCTCCAGCACTTGTCAAACAGTCCATAAAGCACCCAGGACGGCCCTGAGTGAAAGAGGGCCGTAGTAGGGTGCTCCTATAGCGGGCATTAAAATCAGAATGACCGTTAAATGCATTTATGACCATATTTGTGTTTTTGGGTTACCGCTTGTATAGCAATCAGTATCCATCGTGAAATTTCAAAGTGTCCATAATGCACTCAGGTCGCCCCCGACAGAGAGAGGGCCGTAGTAGGGTGTTTCCATAGCGGGCATTAATATCAGAATGACCCTTAAATGCATTTAGGACCATATTTGAATTTTTGGGTTACCAGATGCACGTTTTCAATCACCAGGTGCACGGTTTCAATCACCAGGTGCACGGCTCTATTTCCTCCTCCAGCACTTGTCAAACAGTCCATAAAGCACCCAGGACGGCCCTGAGTGAAAGAGGGCCGTAGTAGGGTGCTCCTATAGCGGGCATTAAAATCAGAATGACCGTTAAATGCATTTATGACCATATTTGTGTTTTTGGGTTACCAGATGCACGGTTTCAATCACCAGGTGCACGGCTCTATTTCCTCCTCCAGCACTTGTCAAACAGTCCATAAAGCACCCAGGACGGCCCTGAGTGAAAGAGGGCCGTAGTAGGGTGCTCCTATAGCGGGCATTAAAATCAGAATGACCGTTAAATGCATTTATGACCATATTTGTGTTTTTGGGTTACCAGATGCACGGTTTCAATCACCAGGTGCACGGCTCTATTTCCTCCTCCAGCACTTGTCAAACAGTCCATAAAGCACCCAGGACGGCCCTGAGTGAAAGAGGGCCGTAGTAGGGTGCTCCTATAGCGGGCATTAAAATCAGAATGACCGTTAAATGCATTTATGACCATATTTGTGTTTTTGGGTTACCAGATGCACGGTTTCAATCACCAGGTGCACGGCTCTATTTCCTCCTCCAGCACTTGTCAAACAGTCCATAAAGCACCCAGGACGGCCCTGAGTGAAAGAGGGCCGTAGTAGGGTGCTCCTATAGCGGGCATTAAAATCAGAATGACCGTTAAATGCATTTATGACCATATTTGTGTTTTTGGGTTACCGCTTGTATAGCAATCAGTATCCATCGTGAAATTTCAAAGTGTCCATAATGCACTCAGGTCGCCCCCGACAGAGAGAGGGCCGTAGTAGGGTGTTTCCATAGCGGGCATTAATATCAGAATGACCCTTAAATGCATTTAGGACCATATTTGAATTTTTGGGTTACCAGATGCACGTTTTCAATCACCAGGTGCACGGTTTCAATCACCAGGTGCACGGCTCTATTTCCTCCTCCAGCACTTGTCAAACAGTCCATAAAGCACCCAGGACGGCCCTGAGTGAAAGAGGGCCGTAGTAGGGTGCTCCTATAGCGGGCATTAAAATCAGAATGACCGTTAAATGCATTTATGACCATATTTGTGTTTTTGGGTTACCAGATGCACGGTTTCAATCACCAGGTGCACGGCTCTATTTCCTCCTCCAGCACTTGTCAAACAGTCCATAAAGCACCCAGGACGGCCCTGAGTGAAAGAGGGCCGTAGTAGGGTGCTCCTATAGCGGGCATTAAAATCAGAATGACCGTTAAATGCATTTATGACCATATTTGTGTTTTTGGGTTACCAGATGCACGGTTTCAATCACCAGGTGCACGGCTCTATTTCCTCCTCCAGCACTTGTCAAACAGTCCATAAAGCACCCAGGACGGCCCTGAGTGAAAGAGGGCCGTAGTAGGGTGCTCCTATAGCGGGCATTAAAATCAGAATGACCGTTAAATGCATTTATGACCATATTTGTGTTTTTGGGTTACCGCTTGTATAGCAATCAGTATCCATCGTGAAATTTCAAAGTGTCCATAATGCACTCAGGTCGCCCCCGACAGAGAGAGGGCCGTAGTAGGGTGTTTCCATAGCGGGCATTAATATCAGAATGACCCTTAAATGCATTTAGGACCATATTTGAATTTTTGGGTTACCAGATGCACGTTTTCAATCACCAGGTGCACGGTTTCAATCACCAGGTGCACGGCTCTATTTCCTCCTCCAGCACTTGTCAAACAGTCCATAAAGCACCCAGGACGGCCCTGAGTGAAAGAGGGCCGTAGTAGGGTGCTCCTATAGCGGGCATTAAAATCAGAATGACCGTTAAATGCATTTATGACCATATTTGTGTTTTTGGGTTACCGCTTGTATAGCAATCAGTATCCATCGTGAAATTTCAAAGTGTCCATAATGCACTCAGGTCGCCCCCGACAGAGAGAGGGCCGTAGTAGGGTGTTTCCATAGCGGGCATTAATATCAGAATGACCCTTAAATGCATTTAGGACCATATTTGAATTTTTGGGTTACCAGATGCACGTTTTCAATCACCAGGTGCACGGTTTCAATCACCAGGTGCACGGCTCTATTTCCTCCTCCAGCACTTGTCAAACAGTCCATAAAGCACCCAGGACGGCCCTGAGTGAAAGAGGGCCGTAGTAGGGTGCTCCTATAGCGGGCATTAAAATCAGAATGACCGTTAAATGCATTTATGACCATATTTGTGTTTTTGGGTTACCAGATGCACGGTTTCAATCACCAGGTGCACGGCTCTATTTCCTCCTCCAGCACTTGTCAAACAGTCCATAAAGCACCCAGGACGGCCCTGAGTGAAAGAGGGCCGTAGTAGGGTGCTCCTATAGCGGGCATTAAAATCAGAATGACCGTTAAATGCATTTATGACCATATTTGTGTTTTTGGGTTACCGCTTGTATAGCAATCAGTATCCATCGTGAAATTTCAAAGTGTCCATAATGCACTCAGGTCGCCCCCGACAGAGAGAGGGCCGTAGTAGGGTGTTTCCATAGCGGGCATTAATATCAGAATGACCCTTAAATGCATTTAGGACCATATTTGAATTTTTGGGTTACCAGATGCACGTTTTCAATCACCAGGTGCACGGTTTCAATCACCAGGTGCACGGCTCTATTTCCTCCTCCAGCACTTGTCAAACAGTCCATAAAGCACCCAGGACGGCCCTGAGTGAAAGAGGGCCGTAGTAGGGTGCTCCTATAGCGGGCATTAAAATCAGAATGACCGTTAAATGCATTTATGACCATATTTGTGTTTTTGGGTTACCAGATGCACGGTTTCAATCACCAGGTGCACGGCTCTATTTCCTCCTCCAGCACTTGTCAAACAGTCCATAAAGCACCCAGGACGGCCCTGAGTGAAAGAGGGCCGTAGTAGGGTGCTCCTATAGCGGGCATTAAAATCAGAATGACCGTTAAATGCATTTATGACCATATTTGTGTTTTTGGGTTACCGCTTGTATAGCAATCAGTATCCATCGTGAAATTTCAAAGTGTCCATAATGCACTCAGGTCGCCCCCGACAGAGAGAGGGCCGTAGTAGGGTGTTTCCATAGCGGGCATTAATATCAGAATGACCCTTAAATGCATTTAGGACCATATTTGAATTTTTGGGTTACCAGATGCACGTTTTCAATCACCAGGTGCACGGTTTCAATCACCAGGTGCACGGCTCTATTTCCTCCTCCAGCACTTGTCAAACAGTCCATAAAGCACCCAGGACGGCCCTGAGTGAAAGAGGGCCGTAGTAGGGTGCTCCTATAGCGGGCATTAAAATCAGAATGACCGTTAAATGCATTTATGACCATATTTGTGTTTTTGGGTTACCAGATGCACGGTTTCAATCACCAGGTGCACGGCTCTATTTCCTCCTCCAGCACTTGTCAAACAGTCCATAAAGCACCCAGGACGGCCCTGAGTGAAAGAGGGCCGTAGTAGGGTGCTCCTATAGCGGGCATTAAAATCAGAATGACCGTTAAATGCATTTATGACCATATTTGTGTTTTTGGGTTACCAGATGCACGGTTTCAATCACCAGGTGCACGGCTCTATTTCCTCCTCCAGCACTTGTCAAACAGTCCATAAAGCACCCAGGACGGCCCTGAGTGAAAGAGGGCCGTAGTAGGGTGCTCCTATAGCGGGCATTAAAATCAGAATGACCGTTAAATGCATTTATGACCATATTTGTGTTTTTGGGTTACCGCTTGTATAGCAATCAGTATCCATCGTGAAATTTCAAAGTGTCCATAATGCACTCAGGTCGCCCCCGACAGAGAGAGGGCCGTAGTAGGGTGTTTCCATAGCGGGCATTAATATCAGAATGACCCTTAAATGCATTTAGGACCATATTTGAATTTTTGGGTTACCAGATGCACGTTTTCAATCACCAGGTGCACGGTTTCAATCACCAGGTGCACGGCTCTATTTCCTCCTCCAGCACTTGTCAAACAGTCCATAAAGCACCCAGGACGGCCCTGAGTGAAAGAGGGCCGTAGTAGGGTGCTCCTATAGCGGGCATTAAAATCAGAATGACCGTTAAATGCATTTATGACCATATTTGTGTTTTTGGGTTACCAGATGCACGGTTTCAATCACCAGGTGCACGGCTCTATTTCCTCCTCCAGCACTTGTCAAACAGTCCATAAAGCACCCAGGACGGCCCTGAGTGAAAGAGGGCCGTAGTAGGGTGCTCCTATAGCGGGCATTAAAATCAGAATGACCGTTAAATGCATTTATGACCATATTTGTGTTTTTGGGTTACCGCTTGTATAGCAATCAGTATCCATCGTGAAATTTCAAAGTGTCCATAATGCACTCAGGTCGCCCCCGACAGAGAGAGGGCCGTAGTAGGGTGTTTCCATAGCGGGCATTAATATCAGAATGACCCTTAAATGCATTTAGGACCATATTTGAATTTTTGGGTTACCAGATGCACGTTTTCAATCACCAGGTGCACGGTTTCAATCACCAGGTGCACGGCTCTATTTCCTCCTCCAGCACTTGTCAAACAGTCCATAAAGCACCCAGGACGGCCCTGAGTGAAAGAGGGCCGTAGTAGGGTGCTCCTATAGCGGGCATTAAAATCAGAATGACCGTTAAATGCATTTATGACCATATTTGTGTTTTTGGGTTACCAGATGCACGGTTTCAATCACCAGGTGCACGGCTCTATTTCCTCCTCCAGCACTTGTCAAACAGTCCATAAAGCACCCAGGACGGCCCTGAGTGAAAGAGGGCCGTAGTAGGGTGCTCCTATAGCGGGCATTAAAATCAGAATGACCGTTAAATGCATTTATGACCATATTTGTGTTTTTGGGTTACCAGATGCACGGTTTCAATCACCAGGTGCACGGCTCTATTTCCTCCTCCAGCACTTGTCAAACAGTCCATAAAGCACCCAGGACGGCCCTGAGTGAAAGAGGGCCGTAGTAGGGTGCTCCTATAGCGGGCATTAAAATCAGAATGACCGTTAAATGCATTTATGACCATATTTGTGTTTTTGGGTTACCGCTTGTATAGCAATCAGTATCCATCGTGAAATTTCAAAGTGTCCATAATGCACTCAGGTCGCCCCCGACAGAGAGAGGGCCGTAGTAGGGTGTTTCCATAGCGGGCATTAATATCAGAATGACCCTTAAATGCATTTAGGACCATATTTGAATTTTTGGGTTACCAGATGCACGTTTTCAATCACCAGGTGCACGGTTTCAATCACCAGGTGCACGGCTCTATTTCCTCCTCCAGCACTTGTCAAACAGTCCATAAAGCACCCAGGACGGCCCTGAGTGAAAGAGGGCCGTAGTAGGGTGCTCCTATAGCGGGCATTAAAATCAGAATGACCGTTAAATGCATTTATGACCATATTTGTGTTTTTGGGTTACCAGATGCACGGTTTCAATCACCAGGTGCACGGCTCTATTTCCTCCTCCAGCACTTGTCAAACAGTCCATAAAGCACCCAGGACGGCCCTGAGTGAAAGAGGGCCGTAGTAGGGTGCTCCTATAGCGGGCATTAAAATCAGAATGACCGTTAAATGCATTTATGACCATATTTGTGTTTTTGGGTTACCAGATGCACGGTTTCAATCACCAGGTGCACGGCTCTATTTCCTCCTCCAGCACTTGTCAAACAGTCCATAAAGCACCCAGGACGGCCCTGAGTGAAAGAGGGCCGTAGTAGGGTGCTCCTATAGCGGGCATTAAAATCAGAATGACCGTTAAATGCATTTATGACCATATTTGTGTTTTTGGGTTACCGCTTGTATAGCAATCAGTATCCATCGTGAAATTTCAAAGTGTCCATAATGCACTCAGGTCGCCCCCGACAGAGAGAGGGCCGTAGTAGGGTGTTTCCATAGCGGGCATTAATATCAGAATGACCCTTAAATGCATTTAGGACCATATTTGAATTTTTGGGTTACCAGATGCACGTTTTCAATCACCAGGTGCACGGTTTCAATCACCAGGTGCACGGCTCTATTTCCTCCTCCAGCACTTGTCAAACAGTCCATAAAGCACCCAGGACGGCCCTGAGTGAAAGAGGGCCGTAGTAGGGTGCTCCTATAGCGGGCATTAAAATCAGAATGACCGTTAAATGCATTTATGACCATATTTGTGTTTTTGGGTTACCAGATGCACGGTTTCAATCACCAGGTGCACGGCTCTATTTCCTCCTCCAGCACTTGTCAAACAGTCCATAAAGCACCCAGGACGGCCCTGAGTGAAAGAGGGCCGTAGTAGGGTGCTCCTATAGCGGGCATTAAAATCAGAATGACCGTTAAATGCATTTATGACCATATTTGTGTTTTTGGGTTACCAGATGCACGGTTTCAATCACCAGGTGCACGGCTCTATTTCCTCCTCCAGCACTTGTCAAACAGTCCATAAAGCACCCAGGACGGCCCTGAGTGAAAGAGGGCCGTAGTAGGGTGCTCCTATAGCGGGCATTAAAATCAGAATGACCGTTAAATGCATTTATGACCATATTTGTGTTTTGGGTTACCGCTTGTATAGCAATCAGTATCCATCGTGAAATTTCAAAGTGTCCATAATGCACTCAGGTCGCCCCCGACAGAGAGAGGGCCGTAGTAGGGTGTTTCCATAGCGGGCATTAATATCAGAATGACCCTTAAATGCATTTAGGACCATATTTGAATTTTTGGGTTACCAGATGCACGTTTTCAATCACCAGGTGCACGGTTTCAATCACCAGGTGCACGGCTCTATTTCCTCCTCCAGCACTTGTCAAACAGTCCATAAAGCACCCAGGACGGCCCTGAGTGAAAGAGGGCCGTAGTAGGGTGCTCCTATAGCGGGCATTAAAATCAGAATGACCGTTAAATGCATTTATGACCATATTTGTGTTTTTGGGTTACCAGATGCACGGTTTCAATCACCAGGTGCACGGCTCTATTTCCTCCTCCAGCACTTGTCAAACAGTCCATAAAGCACCCAGGACGGCCCTGAGTGAAAGAGGGCCGTAGTAGGGTGCTCCTATAGCGGGCATTAAAATCAGAATGACCGTTAAATGCATTTATGACCATATTTGTGTTTTTGGGTTACCGCTTGTATAGCAATCAGTATCCATCGTGAAATTTCAAAGTGTCCATAATGCACTCAGGTCGCCCCCGACAGAGAGAGGGCCGTAGTAGGGTGTTTCCATAGCGGGCATTAATATCAGAATGACCCTTAAATGCATTTAGGACCATATTTGAATTTTTGGGTTACCAGATGCACGTTTTCAATCACCAGGTGCACGGTTTCAATCACCAGGTGCACGGCTCTATTTCCTCCTCCAGCACTTGTCAAACAGTCCATAAAGCACCCAGGACGGCCCTGAGTGAAAGAGGGCCGTAGTAGGGTGCTCCTATAGCGGGCATTAAAATCAGAATGACCGTTAAATGCATTTATGACCATATTTGTGTTTTTGGGTTACCAGATGCACGGTTTCAATCACCAGGTGCACGGCTCTATTTCCTCCTCCAGCACTTGTCAAACAGTCCATAAAGCACCCAGGACGGCCCTGAGTGAAAGAGGGCCGTAGTAGGGTGCTCCTATAGCGGGCATTAAAATCAGAATGACCGTTAAATGCATTTATGACCATATTTGTGTTTTTGGGTTACCAGATGCACGGTTTCAATCACCAGGTGCACGGCTCTATTTCCTCCTCCAGCACTTGTCAAACAGTCCATAAAGCACCCAGGACGGCCCTGAGTGAAAGAGGGCCGTAGTAGGGTGCTCCTATAGCGGGCATTAAAATCAGAATGACCGTTAAATGCATTTATGACCATATTTGTGTTTTTGGGTTACCGCTTGTATAGCAATCAGTATCCATCGTGAAATTTCAAAGTGTCCATAATGCACTCAGGTCGCCCCCGACAGAGAGAGGGCCGTAGTAGGGTGTTTCCATAGCGGGCATTAATATCAGAATGACCCTTAAATGCATTTAGGACCATATTTGAATTTTTGGGTTACCAGATGCACGTTTTCAATCACCAGGTGCACGGTTTCAATCACCAGGTGCACGGCTCTATTTCCTCCTCCAGCACTTGTCAAACAGTCCATAAAGCACCCAGGACGGCCCTGAGTGAAAGAGGGCCGTAGTAGGGTGCTCCTATAGCGGGCATTAAAATCAGAATGACCGTTAAATGCATTTATGACCATATTTGTGTTTTTGGGTTACCAGATGCACGGTTTCAATCACCAGGTGCACGGCTCTATTTCCTCCTCCAGCACTTGTCAAACAGTCCATAAAGCACCCAGGACGGCCCTGAGTGAAAGAGGGCCGTAGTAGGGTGCTCCTATAGCGGGCATTAAAATCAGAATGACCGTTAAATGCATTTATGACCATATTTGTGTTTTTGGGTTACCGCTTGTATAGCAATCAGTATCCATCGTGAAATTTCAAAGTGTCCATAATGCACTCAGGTCGCCCCCGACAGAGAGAGGGCCGTAGTAGGGTGTTTCCATAGCGGGCATTAATATCAGAATGACCCTTAAATGCATTTAGGACCATATTTGAATTTTTGGGTTACCAGATGCACGTTTTCAATCACCAGGTGCACGGTTTCAATCACCAGGTGCACGGCTCTATTTCCTCCTCCAGCACTTGTCAAACAGTCCATAAAGCACCCAGGACGGCCCTGAGTGAAAGAGGGCCGTAGTAGGGTGCTCCTATAGCGGGCATTAAAATCAGAATGACCGTTAAATGCATTTATGACCATATTTGTGTTTTTGGGTTACCAGATGCACGGT
This sequence comes from Oncorhynchus kisutch, assembly GCF_002021735.2. Taxonomy (NCBI): domain Eukaryota; kingdom Metazoa; phylum Chordata; class Actinopteri; order Salmoniformes; family Salmonidae; genus Oncorhynchus; species Oncorhynchus kisutch. Next base: position 7,317 of record NW_022262102.1, on the reverse strand, counting down.
TTCAATCACCAGGTGCACGGCTCTATTTCCTCCTCCAGCACTTGTCAAACAGTCCATAAAGCACCCAGGACGGCCCTGAGTGAAAGAGGGCCGTAGTAGGGTGCTCCTATAGCGGGCATTAAAATCAGAATGACCGTTAAATGCATTTATGACCATATTTGTGTTTTTGGGTTACCAGATGCACGGTTTCAATCACCAGGTGCACGGCTCTATTTCCTCCTCCAGCACTTGTCAAACAGTCCATAAAGCACCCAGGACGGCCCTGAGTGAAAGAGGGCCGTAGTAGGGTGCTCCTATAGCGGGCATTAAAATCAGAATGACCGTTAAATGCATTTATGACCATATTTGTGTTTTTGGGTTACCGCTTGTATAGCAATCAGTATCCATCGTGAAATTTCAAAGTGTCCATAATGCACTCAGGTCGCCCCCGACAGAGAGAGGGCCGTAGTAGGGTGTTTCCATAGCGGGCATTAATATCAGAATGACCCTTAAATGCATTTAGGACCATATTTGAATTTTTGGGTTACCAGATGCACGTTTTCAATCACCAGGTGCACGGTTTCAATCACCAGGTGCACGGCTCTATTTCCTCCTCCAGCACTTGTCAAACAGTCCATAAAGCACCCAGGACGGCCCTGAGTGAAAGAGGGCCGTAGTAGGGTGCTCCTATAGCGGGCATTAAAATCAGAATGACCGTTAAATGCATTTATGACCATATTTGTGTTTTTGGGTTACCAGATGCACGGTTTCAATCACCAGGTGCACGGCTCTATTTCCTCCTCCAGCACTTGTCAAACAGTCCATAAAGCACCCAGGACGGCCCTGAGTGAAAGAGGGCCGTAGTAGGGTGCTCCTATAGCGGGCATTAAAATCAGAATGACCGTTAAATGCATTTATGACCATATTTGTGTTTTTGGGTTACCGCTTGTATAGCAATCAGTATCCATCGTGAAATTTCAAAGTGTCCATAATGCACTCAGGTCGCCCCCGACAGAGAGAGGGCCGTAGTAGGGTGTTTCCATAGCGGGCATTAATATCAGAATGACCCTTAAATGCATTTAGGACCATATTTGAATTTTTGGGTTACCAGATGCACGTTTTCAATCACCAGGTGCACGGTTTCAATCACCAGGTGCACGGCTCTATTTCCTCCTCCAGCACTTGTCAAACAGTCCATAAAGCACCCAGGACGGCCCTGAGTGAAAGAGGGCCGTAGTAGGGTGCTCCTATAGCGGGCATTAAAATCAGAATGACCGTTAAATGCATTTATGACCATATTTGTGTTTTTGGGTTACCGCTTGTATAGCAATCAGTATCCATCGTGAAATTTCAAAGTGTCCATAATGCACTCAGGTCGCCCCCGACAGAGAGAGGGCCGTAGTAGGGTGTTTCCATAGCGGGCATTAATATCAGAATGACCCTTAAATGCATTTAGGACCATATTTGAATTTTTGGGTTACCAGATGCACGTTTTCAATCACCAGGTGCACGGTTTCAATCACCAGGTGCACGGCTCTATTTCCTCCTCCAGCACTTGTCAAACAGTCCATAAAGCACCCAGGACGGCCCTGAGTGAAAGAGGGCCGTAGTAGGGTGCTCCTATAGCGGGCATTAAAATCAGAATGACCGTTAAATGCATTTATGACCATATTTGTGTTTTTGGGTTACCAGATGCACGGTTTCAATCACCAGGTGCACGGCTCTATTTCCTCCTCCAGCACTTGTCAAACAGTCCATAAAGCACCCAGGACGGCCCTGAGTGAAAGAGGGCCGTAGTAGGGTGCTCCTATAGCGGGCATTAAAATCAGAATGACCGTTAAATGCATTTATGACCATATTTGTGTTTTTGGGTTACCAGATGCACGGTTTCAATCACCAGGTGCACGGCTCTATTTCCTCCTCCAGCACTTGTCAAACAGTCCATAAAGCACCCAGGACGGCCCTGAGTGAAAGAGGGCCGTAGTAGGGTGCTCCTATAGCGGGCATTAAAATCAGAATGACCGTTAAATGCATTTATGACCATATTTGTGTTTTTGGGTTACCGCTTGTATAGCAATCAGTATCCATCGTGAAATTTTAAACAGTAAATAAAGCACTCAGGACGGGCCCCCATTGATAGAGGGCCGTAGTAGGGTGCTCCCATAGCGGGCATGGATGTCTGGAACACCTGCAAGTGTATTTAGAACCATATTTGAATTTTTGGGTTACCAGATGCACGTTTTCAATCACCAGGTGCACGGCTTTGAAAAGTGTGGACTCTGCCATTTTCCCGACCAATTTCTGTAATTTTCAAAAAATGATTAAAAATACTTCCCGA